>NC_091563.1:23254956-23257456 GCF_042767895.1 Penaeus vannamei
AAGAGAGGTAATTAACGATGTGAAAATAACTGAAAATAAAGCGAGCCACTTATATTGTGTAAGATAAAAACGAGAAGAGGTAATTTACCCGAATCTCCTTTAAAATTAACAGCGCGGGCGATCCTGTTGAGTCTTAAAAATAATCGAAATCCGAACGACTCACTTGCCACATAAAGGAATATCATCAGTAAACCGAAACCACATCGCGTCTGGCGGGAGAATAGACGGAAGGATTTCAGATTCGAATATCCCCACCTTATAATTCGCAATTATTGGGCTTGGGCTACTTTCTATTGCGTCCCCATTAACCTGCTTATAAAAGTCGCCGTCCAAAATAAAGACATTATTCGTGACGCACAAACGAATTACGTTCAATAAAGCAATTGGCCGGTTGGGGTCCTGCCGAGATGAGGAAAGTTTGTTTTTTCTCTCTTTTTCCCTGTTCTTGTGTGTAAGGAAGTCAGAGAAACACGAAAGAGAGGAATTTGCCGTTCTAAAACGATTTAAAAAACGAGGCTTGGGCATCTAGTAGCAACACGTTTAAGGTTGTTACGAAACGATTCAATGTCTGGGGTAATGGTTAGACCACAGTTTTTGGTACGTTGAGTTGTCGTACACAAGGAAACAAGCTTTGCATATATAATCAGAGTTATTACAAGAAAAGTTATTAACTTTGTTATATTTGTCAATCAAAATGTCCACGTTGCGTTTAAGTGACTCTGACAGCCAAAAAACAACGTCGGAGTATGCCTCTGAAATCGTCAAAAAAATTAAGAATGGGATTGGAGGCAACGTGCATGTTAATATCATTATTATTATTATCATTTTTGCAATCATTAATATCATTATTACTATAAACAACATTATCACCTTATGGTCATGATATCATAATCACAATCATTTTTGTTATCCTCTTCATTTTCATTATTATCGTTCTTTATATTACTCTTATTCTGATTATAACTCTTACAATAATAATGATAATAAACATAATAATAATAATAACAAAATTATTGTATTCTCTATTACTATTATTTCATCACTATTGATAGTAGTAGTACGATTGTTTTATTATGATCATTATTGTTATTATAATTATTACCATTATCATAATTATTACTGTTATCATTATCTTTTTTATAAATAATATTGTCGTGTGTTGTTATTTTTATCACCAATATTTTCATTATTTTGATTTTTGTCATCGTCATTACAAACGTGCAGAAAATACCTAAAAAGAGACAAATAACAAATAAATGAAAAAAAAAGAAAGAAATGAGATATGAAGTAAGATAAACTGCGATATTTCCTTGCCTTTTTCAAGAGGAGAGTTAGAAGCTTCTCCCTCAATCATCTCCAGGAAAGAATCTTATATAGCTGTTAGAGAAACCCACTCAACCAACCCACCATCCCACTGCCCCGCCCCCCACCTCCCATCTAGCGCCCCCGCCCACCGCCCACACCCCGCTCACGCATCTTCCATGGGAGGTCTGGCTAATGTACACAAACCGAGGTGTACCAATGAGACTCATTACTCCTGGAGTAGGCACCGCTACTCACCGCCAGGCCGAGTGTTTGACTAATCTTCTCTTCTAAGCAGCGGGAATGATTAGTGATTCCCATTAAAAGAGGAGAAAAAAGTCCAATGATCTCATCAGGTGACTTCAAAGAGTCGAATAAAAAAAGAAGAAAAAAGAAAAATTGAAGGGAAATCCTCCCTCACTGATACTCGGACAGACTGAGCTCTCCTAGCGGTAGAGGATCGTCCGATTGATGGAGCTGGATAATACACACTACCTTTTCCTCCCCAAAACGAGCTCGTCAAGTGGGTTAAGTTGTGTGCAAACTTCGAATCCTGCGAGATTTCGGCAGAAGAGTCCTAGGGACCAGTGGTTGAGTCATAGGAACTCTGCTAAGTGCACACCTCGCTCACCGGTACAGGAACCATCACAGGAAATTCATCGGCAGTCATTCTACAAACGTTCCGTCGATGACGTTTTTGTGATTGTTACCAAGGTGAACGTTTTCTTCTTCAACAAACCCAGCAATGTGTGGGTTATAGTTGTGGCAGAAGGGACAGAAATGACCCTTTATGGACACTTTGAAGATGATTGACCCGGCTTTCTATTTACGCTAAACCCACAAGCAGCAAAAACTGCCTCTTCTATCCGTTGGCCCAAAGCAATAAAACTAATTCGGAAGTTGTCTTAGTTTTTTGTTTTTTTTTCCTCCCAAGACAACCATAAAACTGAAGTCCTGAATCCCTTTAGGTCGAGATAACATTTATTATTAAATCCCTTATTAAGTAAGATTATATCGAATACATAGGGGAGGAAGAAAGAGGAGGAGGAGGACGAAAGGAAGAACGATAAAACGTGTAAGAAGAAACCAGGAAAAGAAGAACAAGAAAAAAGAAGAAAAGGATGAAGAAGGAGAATTATTGATGACAGTAAAAACGGTATCAACAGTGATAATACTAATAATGACAAGAAAATAATGA
>NC_091563.1:23299867-23304867 GCF_042767895.1 Penaeus vannamei
GGACGAAGGTCATTTACTAAGAAATGGCCTTCAACCTCCTCAGCAAGATTCCTAATAAACTGTTCCTTGTCCCTTCTTAACAGAGACCGAGTTCTGCGCACCTGAGAATGGTGCAAATCCCGATCCCCTGCCAGACGAGCCGCACGGCAAGCATCAGTGGCTTCCAGTGTCTCCTGAGAGATTGAATTCTGTCTTGCTCTTGGGCGTTCTCCAATCGCTTCTTGGGCTGCATCAAGCGTTTCACGCTTGAAGGTGTCCCACAGAAGTACAGGGTCCGTCAGCTTTTCAAGCGCTGTGAACTGATCAGAGATTGTCTCAGCAAACCTCCGAGTACACTCCCTCTCCTTCAGCCTGTCCAAATGAAACACCATAGGGTGGTCATTTGGCCGCTGGGAAGTTTTGAAGTGTACCCGGAGGGTAGCCACAACTAATCTATGGTCAGTACCACAGAACTCAGCACTCCTATACACCCTGCACTTCTGGAGAATCCTCCAACGAGTGCTAACGAGAATGTGGTCGATCTCCTTGGTTGCATTACCCGCATCGCTGTACCATGTCCAATGATGTGGGTCTGGGCGCTGGTACCAGGAGCCAGAAATCCTCAATTTCTGGGATCTAGCAAAATCCCAGGAAAGGAGGGAATTCTCGCTGCCGGTATCAACTCCCGAACCATGAGGACCGACTGACATCTCATAGCCAGCTCGATCGCAGCCAGATACCGCATTGAAGTCACCCAGAACAATACGAATATCTCGCCGGGGACAACTGTCTGCCATGGATGCAAGTTTGGCTTAGAACATCTCTCACATCAAGTTTACAAACATCGGAAGGAGCGTACACAGCAATAAGAGACATGAAGCCCAAAGACAGCTTCAGTCTCATCACCATTATACACTCATCGACTGGAGTGACCTCTACCACCGAGGGCTGGAGCCTAACGGAGACAGCTATGGCTACTTCCTGGAGATGGTGACCATCGCTGCGGCCTGACCAGTAATAGGTGTAGCCAGCTACATTGGTCGTGCCGCTGCCAGGTCATCTCACCTCCAAGAGAGCAGCCACCCCTACTCTCAGCCTCCCCAGTTCCCTCGATAGCAGGGGTAACCGATCATCGTGACGTAAAGAGCGGACGTTCCAAGCCCCCACCCTGACTTCCCGCCTAAGGTTAACCCTCGGGCAGTCGCTCCGGGTGGACGCCTCTGCCACCCCCGCCGACGCTGCCTCACATAAAAGGCGGCAGGCTGCGGGACCCTTCATCCACCTGTGGGGTTCCCTAGGGCTTTGCCCCACAAGCTTCATATTGGGCTGGCTGCTGCCAGGACGCAGGCAGGACGAGGAGCTCCCGTTTCTATTCCACGCCCCAGCAGTTACCCTCCCAAGGGGGCCCGCAGCCCTCCTCTCTTGCTGGGTAGGAGGGACATTACCCCTCCCCCTAGCATTTCCAATTAAGTGTGATGCTGCCAGTGGGTTATTCTCTGGGGGGAGGAGGACTGGAAAGGCCCACCTCCCCCGAGCCTCCCATTGACCCCAGGGGGCTTAGGGGTAGGAGTTAGTACAGGGCCAGGGCGTGTCCACAAGCCGGTGGGCCAAGACCCTGTACTTCTGGGGCCTCCTGCTGCTCCGAGATCCGCTACAGTTCAGCCTGGGACCGCAAGTTGCCAGTTTCCATAGGTGGCCACGAGGAGGCACTGCAGAAGTCTCGATGGTGGAGAGGCTATGAACTGGCAGGGGAGACTTATGCAGCGCTGCTCTCTTTTTCGCACAAGGCTAGGCAGCGGTGGCAGCTACAAACTAAACACTATGTAGGCTACCACACCATCGCTTCACACCACCCTGTGCATGAAGCACCCACCCATTATAATTATGACAGGAATAATGATAATACTGATAAATGATTGCTACAATAATAACAATAATAGCAATAATTAACTCTATTCCAATAATTTCCATACTAATAATGGCAATAGAAATAATAATGACATCATTATCATTGTCATTATAATTAATATTATTGTCATTATTATTTCTAAGATCATCATTATTGCTATCATCTTTATATAAAGTTATAATGATAAAAATAGCAATAATAACTAGCATGATAATTATCATAACTGCAATAATGATGATGATAATAATGATAATCATGATATTGACTATAATGATAATAATCATAAAAATGATGACAGTAATGATAATAATGATGACAATAATTATCATTCAGTCCATTTATAATGAAATAGAGGCCAGAAGTAATAAAATCCCAATAGTCGAAAAAACGGAAAAATCTAGCGTATTACAGCCTTTTGAGAGAAACGTCTAAAAAAACCTTTTCGCTTTTTAATGGTAATTATGAGGATTTTAACATTATTTCAGGTAATTATGATGATTCCTTTATTATTGACAATAATAATGATAATAATGATAAAGTCATAATTATAATGATAATCTTGATAATTACTGCAATAATAGCAATAATTAATTCTATTCCAATAATTTCCATACTAATAATGGCAATAGAAATAATAATAACATCATTGTCATTGTCATTATAGTTATTACTATTGTCATTATTATTTCTAAGATCATCATCATTGCTATTATCATTATATAAATAGTTATAATGATAAAAAAGCAATAATAATTAGCATAATAGTTATTATAACTGCAATAATGATGATAATAATGATAATCATGATGATAATAATAATGATAATCATGATGATAATGACTATAATGATAATCATAAAAACGATGACAGTAATGATAATAATGATGATGATAATTATCATTCAGTCCATTTATAATGAAATAAAGGCCAGAAGTAATAAAATCCCAAAAGTCGAGGGGAAAAAAGCAAAATCTAGCGTATTATAGCCTTTTGAGAGAAACGTCGAAAAAAAAACCTTTTCGCTTTTCAATGGTAATTATGAGGATCTTAACATTAATTCGGGTAATTATGATGATTTCCATGATGATTCCTTTATTATTGACAATAATGATGATAATTATGATGATAATAACAATGATAATGACAATAATAACGATAATAATGACAAAGTCATAATTATAATGATAATCTTGATAATTACCGCAACAATAGCAATAATTAACTCTATTCCAATAATTTCCATAATAATAATGGCATTAGAAATAATAACATCATTATCATTGTCATTATAATTATTATTATTATCATTATTATTTCTAGATCATCATTATTGGTATTATCATTATATAAATAGTTATGATAAAAATAATAATTAGCATAATAATTATCATAACTGCAATAATGATGATAATAATAATGATAATCATGATGATAATGACTATAATGATAATCATAAAAATGATGACAGTAATGATAATAATGATGATAATAATTATCATTCATTCCATTTATAATGAAATAATGTCCAGAAGTAATAAAATCCCCAATGTCGAAAATCGGCAAAATCTAGTGTATTACAGCCTTTTGAGAGAAAAGTCGAAAAAAAACCTTTTCCCTTTTCAATAGTAATTATGAGGATTTTAACATTAATTCAGGTAATTATGATGATTTCCATGATGATTCCTTTATTAATGACAATAATGATGATAATTATGATGATAATTATGATAATTCTGACAATAATAATGATGATTATGAATATGATAATGACAATAATAATGATAAAGTCATAATTATAATGATAATCTTGATAGTTACTGCAATAATAGCAATAATTAACTCTATTCCAATAATTTCCATACTAATAATGGCAATAGAAATAATAATGACATCATTATCAGTCTTTATAATTATCATTATTGTCATTATTATTTCTAAGATCATCATTATTGCTATTATTATTATATGTATAGTTATAATTATAAAAATAGCAATAATAATTAGCATAATAATTATCATAACTCCAGTAATGATGATAATAATAATGATAATGATGATGATAATGTCTATAATGATAATAATCATAAAAATGATGATAGTGATGATAATAATGATAATAAATATCATTCAGTCCATTTATAATGAAATAAAGGCCAGAAGTGGTAAAATCCCCAAAGTCGAAAAAACGGCAAAATCTAGCGTTTACAGCCTTTTGAGAGAAATGTCGAAAAAAACCTTTTCGCTTTTCAATGGTAATTATGAGGATTTTAACATTAATTCAGGTAATTATGATGATTTCCATGATGATTCCTTTATTAATGACAATAATGATGATAATTATGATGATAATTATGATGATACTGACAATAATAATGATGATTATGACAATGGTAATGACAATAATAATGATAATAACGATAAAGTCATAATTATAATGATAATAATGATAATGCAATAATAGCAATAATTAACTTTATTCCAATAATTTCCGTACTAATAATGGCAATAGAAATAATAACATCATTATCATTGTCATTATAATTATTATTATTGTCATTATTATTTCTACGATCATCATCATTGCTATTATCTTTATATAAATAGTTATAATGATAAAAATAGCAATAATAATCAGCATAATAATTATTATAACTGCAATAATGATGATAATAATGATAATAATGATGATAATGACTATAATGATAATAATCTTAACAATGATGACAGTAAGGATAATAATGATGATAATAATTATCATTCAGTCCATTTATAATGAAATAAAGGCCGGATTTACTAAACTCTCTCGTAAACGCTGTCTCTCGTAACAGTTACGAGAACTATCAACGATTTCTCAACTAGCGACTTTACGACCTATTTTCAAACGCCAAACAACGAGAGTGCAGGGGTCTCGTAACCGTCACTACCGAATTTTCTATCGCTAGGTGTCGTAGGGCTTTATTTCCTAAAAGAACGGATGGATCGACCAATCAGCGTTAGCTCGGAAAAAAATCGACCAATCATAGAGCGTTATCCACTGAACTGAGGCAATACTAATGAGTTTTACTTAAAATAGTTTCTATATCACCACCTGATGAATCATCACCTTTTATTG
>NC_091563.1:23309867-23311389 GCF_042767895.1 Penaeus vannamei
GCTTTTTAATGGTAATTATGAGGATTTTAACATTAATTCAGGTAATTATGATGATTTCCATGATGATTCCTTTATTATTGACAATAATGATGATAATTATGATGATAATGACAATGATAATAACAATAATAATGATAATAATGATAAAGTCATAATTATAATGATAATCTTGATAATTACTGCAATAATAGCAATAATTAACTGTATTCCAATAATTTCCATACCAATAATTGCAATAGGAATAATAATATCATTATCATTGTCATTATAATTATTATTATTGTCATTATTATTTCTAAGATCATTATTGCTATTATCATTATATAAATAGTTATAATAAAAATAGCAATAATAATTAGTATAATAATTATCATAACTGCAATAATTTTGATAATAATGAAAATCATGATGATAATGACTATAATGATAATAATCTTAACAATGATGACAGTAATGATAATAAAGAATATAATTATCATTCAGTCCATTTATCATGAAATAACGGCCAGAAGTAAAAAAATCCCAAAAGTCGAAAAAACGGAAAAATCTAGCCTTTTGAGAGAAAGGTCGAAAAAAAAACTTTTTCGCTTTTTAATGGTAATTATGAGGGTTTTAACATTAATTCAGGTAATTATGATGATTTCCATGATGATCCCTTTTTTATTGACGATAATGATGATAATTATGATGATAACGACAAGGATAATGACAACAATAATGATAATAATGATAAAGTCATAATTATAATGATAATCTTGATAATTACTGCAATAATAACAATAATTAACTTTATTCCAATAATTTCCATACTAATAATGGCAATAGAAATAATAACATCATTATCATTGTCATTATAATTATTATTATTGTCATTATTATTTCTAAGATCATCATTATTGCTATTATCATTATATAAATAGTTATAATGATAAAAATGGCAATAATAATTAGCATAATAATTATTATAACTGCAATAATGATGATAATAATAATGATAATCATGATAACTATAATGATAATAATAAAAATGATGACAGTAATGATAATAATGGTGAGGATAATTATCATTCAGTCCATTTATAATGAAAT
Source organism: Penaeus vannamei (assembly GCF_042767895.1). Lineage (NCBI taxonomy): Eukaryota > Metazoa > Arthropoda > Malacostraca > Decapoda > Penaeidae > Penaeus > Penaeus vannamei. The sequence continues at coordinate 23,310,957 of NC_091563.1, forward strand.
AAGGACAGAAGTAATAAAATCCCAAAAGTCGAAAAAAATAATGATGATAATTATGATGATGACAATGAAAATGACAATAATAATGATAATAATGATAAAGTCATAATTATGATGATAATCATGAGAATTATTGCAGTAATAGCAATAATTAAATATATTCCAATAATTTCCAAACTAATAATGGCAATAGAAATAATGATAACATCATTATCATTGTCATTAAAATTATTATTATTGTCATTATTATTTCTAAGATAATCATTATTGCTATTATCATTATATAAATAGTTATAATGATAAAAAAGCAATAATAATTCCATAATGCAATAAGGATGATAATAATAATGATAATCATGATAAAAATAACGATAATAATGATAATAATGACTATAATGATAATAATTTTTAAAAATTATGACATTATGGATAATAA
>NC_091563.1:23316889-23324389 GCF_042767895.1 Penaeus vannamei
CTTCCCCATTCCCTCGTTTCTCTCCTCCCCTTCTGATCCTCACAGCTTCATGTTCCTCCTCCCCCCCCTCCTCCACCCCTCCCCCTCTTCTTAGCATCCATTTGCATCCATCCTTAGTCTCATCTCTCGGTGACTTTTGCTGATGTGTTTTTGTTTGCTTGTTTATTTTTTTTTTACTTGAAATCTTTATAGATAATATTGCTCTTCATGATAGCATTATTGTCGTTCTGAAGTACTTTTATTACAATTTTATTATCATCATTGTTTTACATTGTGTTTCGTTATTACTGATAATTATATAGCATTCTTGTTATCATTACCTTCTTTTTTAAATGTTCTCTATTCTTATCACTAATATATATGACGTTATAATATTGCTATGATCCTATTATTGGTATGATTCTGACGTTCTCCATTTTCTTTCCATTGCCTTTTATCATTATTTTCTGATATAATTTTATATATCCTTTCTACTGTATGTATGTATGTATGTATGTATGTATATATTCATGTATGTATGTGCATGCGAGTGTGTGTGTGTGTGTGTGTGTGTGTGTGTGTGTGTGTGTGTGTGTGTGTGTGAGTGTGTGTGTGTGTGCGTGTGCGTTTGCCTGTACGCGATTATACATACGATGTATACATACACATTTTGTATGTATACATACTTATTTTTGTCAAATGTAAAAATACAGTCAAGCAGAACAATAACAAAGAGTAAAACGACAGACAAAAAGAACAAAAGAAAGCGAGAGGCAAACGGAAGAAAGAGAAAGAGAGAAAAGCGTTAAAAAGACAAGAGGGAGAGACAAAGCGAAAGACAGACCTTAACAATCAGGATTCCCAGAAAATGTTGCTTCACCAGCTTGACGCGAGAGAACCCGGGTGCTGCCGCTGACACAAAGATAAGAGAGCAATCAACAGGTAATGACGGTGTTGGGGCCCTCCCTCGCCTCCCCTCCCCTCCCTTCCCCTCGCCTCCCCTCCCCTCCGCTCCCCTCCCCTCCCCTCGCCTCCCCCTCCCCTCCCCTCCCCCTCCCCTCGCCTCCCCTCCCCTCGGCTCCCCTCGCCTCCCCTCCCCTTCCCTTCGCCTCCCCTCGGCTCCCCTCGCCTCCCCTCCCCTCGCCTCGCCTCCCCTCGCCTCCCCTCGGCTCCCCTCGCCTCCCCTCCCCTTCCCTCGCCTCCCCTCGCCTCCCCTCCCCTCCCTCCCCTCCCCTCCCCTCCCCTCCCCTCCCCTCCGCTCCCCCTCCCCCCCCTCCCTTCCCCCCCCCTCCCCTCGCCTCCCCTCGCCTCCTCTCGCCTCGCCTCCCCTCGCCTCCCCTCGCCTCCCCTCGCCTCGCCTCCCCTCGCCTCCAGTCCCGAGCCTCGCCTCGCCTCCCCTCGCCTCCCCTCGCCCGCCTCCCCTCGCCTCCCCTCCCCTCCCCTCCCTTCCCCTCCCCTCCCCTCCCCTCTCTGCCGCATCCCCCTCGCTCCTCTTGCCGCTCTGCCTCTCTTCCTAATCTCCGCTTCATTCTCTTTTCCTCTCTTTCGCCCTTCGCTTCGAATCTACTCGCCTCGCAGGTCCGTTACCACCCCCCCCCCCCACCGTCCCCATCTCTAACCCCTCTCTTCTGTTCCCCTAAATTCACTCCCTACCTTTCCCCTTCCACTTTTTTCTTTCCCCTCCTACCCCCCTTCCTTCCCCTCCTACCTTCCCCCCCTCCTACTTTTCCCCTTCTTTCCCCTCCTACCTTTCCCCTTCCTTCCCCTCCTACCTTTCCCCTTCCTTCCCCTCCTACCTTTCCCCTTCCTTCCCCTCCTACCTTTCCCCTTCCTTCCCCTCCTACCTTTCCCCTTCCTTCCCCTCCTACCTTACCCACTCCTTCCCTTCCTTCCCCTTCCTACCTTTCCCCTTCCTTCCCCCCTTCCCTCCTACCTTTCCCCTTCCTTCCCCTCCTACCTTACCCACTCCTTCCCTCCTACCTTTCCCCTTCCTTCCCCTCCTACCTTTCCCCTTCCTTCCCCTCCTACCTTTCCCCTTCCTTCCCCTCCTACCTTTCCCCTTCCTTCCCCTCCTACCTTTCCCCTTCCTCCCCTCCTACCTTTCCCCTTCCTTCCGCCTCCTACCTTTCCCCTTCCTTCCCCCTCCTACCTTAACCCACCCTTTCCCCCTCCTACCTTTCCCCTTCCTTCCCCTCCTACCTTTCCCCTTCCTTCCCCTCCTACCTTACCCACGCCTTCCCTTCCTACCTTTCCCCTTCCCTCCCCTCCTACCTTTCCCCTCTCTTCCCTCCTACCTTACCCACTCCTTCCCTTCCTACCTTTTCCCCTTCCTTCCCCTCCTACCTTCCCCTTCCTTCCCTTCCTACGTTCCCCTTCCCTTCCCCTCCCCTACCTTTCCCCTTCCTTCCCCTCCTAAACTTTCCCCTTCCTTCCCCTCCTACCTTTCCCCTTCCTTCCCCTCCTACCGTTCCTTCTTCCCCCTACCTTCCCCTTCCTTCCCCTCCGACCTTCCCCACCATCCCCTCCTACCTTACCCACCCTTTCCCCTCCTACCGTTCCCCTTCCTTCCCTCCTACCTTTCCCCTTCCTTCCCCTCCTACCTTTCTCCTTCCTTCTCCTTCCTACCTTTCCCCTTCCTTCCCCTCCTACCTTTCCCCTCTCTTCCCCTCCTACCTTACCCACTCCTTCCCTTCCTACCTTTCCCCTTCCTTCCCTCCTACCTTTCCCCCTTCCTTCCCTTCCTACGTTTCCCCTTCCTTCCCCTCCTATCTTTCCCCTACCTTTCCCCTTCCTTCCCTCCTACCTTACCCAACTCTTTCCCCTCCTACCTTTCTCCTTCCTTCCCCTCCTACCTTTCCGCCTTCCTTCCCCTCCTACCTTCCCCTTCCTTCCCCTCCTACCTTTCCCCTTCCTTCCCCTCCTACCTTTCCCTTCCTTCCCCTCCAACCCCTTCCCCTTCCTTCCCATCCTACCTTTCCTCTTCCTTCCCCTCCTACCTTCCCCTTCCTTCCCCTCCTACCTTATCCCTTCCTTCCCCTCCTACCTTTCCTCTTCCTTCCCCTCCTACCTTTCCCCTTCCTTCCCCTCCTACCTTTCCCCTTCCTTCCCCTCCTACCTTTCCCCTTCCTTCCCCTCCTACCTTTCCCCTTCCTTCCCCTCCCTACCTTTCCCCTTCCTTCCCCTCCTACCTTTCCCCTTCCTTCCCCTCCTACCTTACCCACCCTTTCCCCTCCTACCTTTCCCCTTCCTTCCCCTCCTACCTTCCCCTTCCTTCCCCTCCTACCTTTCCCCTTCCTTCTCCTCCTACCTTTCCCCTTCCTTCCCCTCCTACCTTTCCCTTCCTTCCCCTCCTACCTTACCCACTCCTTCCCTTCCTACTTTTCCCCTTCCTTCCCCTCCTGCCTTTCCCTTCCTTCCCCTCCTACCTTACCCACTCCTTCCCTTCCTTCCTTTCCCCTTCCTTCCCCTCCTACCTTTCCCCTCTCTTCCCCTCCTACCTTACCCACTCCTTCCCTTCCTACCTTTCCCCTTCCTTCCCCTCCTACCTTTCCCCTTCCTTCCCCTCCTATCTTTCCCCTACCTTTCCCTTCCTTCCCCTCCTACCTTTCTCCTTCCTTCCCCTCCTACCTTTCCCCTTCCTTCCCCTCCTACCTTACCCACTCCTTCCCTTCCTACCTTTCCCCTTCCTTCCCTTCCTACGTTTCCCCTTCTTTCCCCTCCTACCTTTCCCCTTCCTTCCTTCCTACGTTTCCCCTTCCTTCCCCTCCTATCTTTCCCCTTCCTTCCCCTCCTACCTTTCCCCTTTCCTTCCCCCTCTACCTTTCCCCTTCCTTCCCCTCCTACCTTTCCCCTTCCTTCCCCTCCTACCTTTCTCCTTCCTTCCCCTCCTACCTTTCCCCTTCCTTCCCCTCCTACCTTTCCCCTTCCTTCCCTCCTACCTTTCCCCTTCCTTCCCCTCCTACCTTTCCCCTTCCTTCCCTCGTACCTTTCCCCTTCCTTCCCCTCCAACCTTTCCCCTTCCTTCCCCTCCTACCTTTCCCCTTCCTTCCCCTCCTACCTTACCCACCCTTTCCCCTCCTACCTTTCCCCTTCCTTCCCCTCCTACCTTTCCCCTTCCTTCCCCTCCTACCTTTCCCCTTCCTTCCCTTCCTACGTTTCCCCTTCCTTCCCCTCCTACCTTACCCACTCCTTCCCTTCCTACCTTCCCCATCCTTCCCCTCCTACCTTTCCCCTTCCTTCTTTCTACGTTTTCCCCTTCCTTCCCCTCCTATCTTTCCCCTTCCTTCCCCTCCTACCTTTCCCCTTCCTTCCCCCTCCTACCTTTCCCCTTCTTCCCCTCCTACCTTTCCCCTTCCTTCCCCTCCTACCTTTCTCCTTCTTCCCCTCCTACCTTTCCCCTTCCTTCCCCTCCTACCTTTCCCCTTCCTTCCCCTCCTACCTTTCCCCTTCCTTCCCCTCCTACCTTTCCCCTTCCTTCCCCTCGTACCTTCCCCTTCCTTCCCCTCCTACCTTCCCCTTCCTTCCCCTCCTACCTTTCCCCTTCCTTCCCTTCCTACCTTAACCCACCCTTTCCCCTCCTACCTTTCCCCCTTCCTTCCCCTCCTACCTTTCCCCTTCCTTCCCCTCCTACCTTTCCCCTTCCTTCCCTTCCTACGTTTCTCCCTTCCTTCCCCTCCTACCTTACCCACTCCTTCCCTTCCTACCTTTCCCCTTCCTTCCCCTCCTACCTTTCCCCTTCCTTCCCCTCCTACCTTTCCCCTTCCTTCCCCTCCTACCTTACCCACTCCTTCCCTTCCTACCTTTCCCCTTCCTTCCCCTCCTACCTTTCCCCTTCCTTCCCCTCCTACCATTCCCCTTCCTTCCCCTCCTACCTTTCCCCTTCCTTCCCCTCGTACCTTACCCACTCCTTCACTTCCTACCTTTCCCCTTCCTTCCCCTCCTACCTTTCCCGTCTCTTCCCCTCCTACCTTACCCACTCCTTCCCTTCCTACCTTTCCCCTTCGTTCCCCTCCTACCTTTCCCCTTCCTTCCCCTCCTACCTTTCCCCTTCCTTCCCCTCCTTCCTTTCCCCTTCCTTCCCTTCCTACGTTTCCCCTTCCTTCCCCTCCTATCTTTCCCCTACCTTACCCCCTCCTTCCCCTCCTACCTTTCCCCTTCCTTCCCTTCCTACCTTCCCCCTCTCTTCCCATTCTACCTTTTCCCTTCATTCCCCTCCCTTTCTCCTCTACCTTTCCCATCCCTTCCCCTCCTACCCTTTCCATCCCTTTGCCTCCTACCTTTCCCCATCCTTCGCCTCCTACCTTTCCCCTCTCTTCCCCCTTTACCTTTCCCATCCGTTCCTCTCTTACTCTTTTCATCCCTTCCCCTCCTACTTTTCGCACACCTTCCCCTCCTACATTTACCCTCCTTTCTCCTCCTACCTTTCCTCTCCCTTCTTCTCCTATCTTTCCTCTCCCTTCACCTTCTATCTTTCCAATCCCTTCACTTCCTACTTCACCTCCTACCCTTCTCCTCTCTTCACCTCCTACCTTTCCCCTACCTTCCTCTCCCTTCCCCTACTTTCCCCTCCTACCTTTCCCTTTCTTCTCGTCCTACCTGCCACTTCCCCTCCTACCTTTCCAATCCCTTCCCCTCCCTTCCTCTCGTACCTTTCCCCCTCCCTTCCTCTCCCTTCCTTCCTACCTTTCCCCTCCCTTCCTCTCCCTTCCCCTACCTTCCCCTCCTACCTTTCCCATCCCTTCCCCTCCCATCCCCTCCGACCTTTTTCCTCCCCATCCTTCTTATGCTCTATCCCACTTCCGCTCCAATCTCTTCAACATCCCCTCTCTCTGTATCCCGCTCCACTTCCACTCCCACACTCCCTCTTTTCCCTCTCACTCCCCCCATTCCAATTCTTCCACCCTCCTTTTCCTCTCCCCTACTCCTACACCCGCCCTCCTTCCTCATCTTCCTGCTCCCGCTCCCACTCCCCGCCCTCCTAACCTCTCTCCCCCATTCTCACTCCCACTCTCCGCCCTCCTTTTTCCTCCCTTTGGCACCTCCTCCCACCCTCCGCCCTTCGCTCTCCCTCCTCCTCTCCCTCCTCCTCTTCCTCCTCTCCCTCCTCCTTCTCCTCCTCCTCTCCCTCCTCCTTCTCCTCCTCCTCTCCCTCCTCCTTCTCCTCCTCCTCTCCCTTCTCCTCCTCCTCCTCCTCTCCCTCCTCCCTCTCCTCCTTCTCCACCCGCTAAAGCTCCATGAAAGACTGGAAATGGCCTACTTGATGATGTGATGATGAGAACAACAATTAAGCTTTCTTGACGCTTATGTGAAGGAAGTTTAGCGGCTTCACTGATGGAGCGGCTTTTCCTCATGGTGAGTTTATTTCCGTTTCGGGGCTTAGGTTTGGTATGTGGGTTGGTGGGTTTGTTGTGCGGGAGGGGGTGGGGGTGATGGGAATGTGTTTACTGATTATCTTTTATTAGTTTGGTGTCTGAGAAATTAATCTCCATATCAATGCCTTTCTCAGTACCTCGTCTGTTTTATTTTTTTCTCACTCTCTCTCTATCTTTCTTACTCTTACTCACTCTCTCTCTCTATCTTTCTTACTCTTACTCACTCTCTCTCTCTCTCTATCTTTCTTACTCTTACTCTCATTTTCTCTCTCTCTCTCTCTCTCTCTCTCTCTCTCTCTCTCTCTCTCTCCTCTCTCTCTCTCTCTCTCTCTCTCTCTCTCTCTCTCTCTCTCTCTCTCCTCCCCCTCCCTGTCTCTTCCCTTGATTTCTTTTCCCCTTTTCAGAGCTCTTTTAACTCCGGGCCACTCACTCATAATGACCTAATGCAAGTCGGGTAATTGGTTCAGAAAATTGGGCTCAAGCTTGTTGTCGGCGAATCTGTTTATATAGTTCAAAGGGCCTCTCCAGGTCGGTCTGATGACGTCATCGCCGAGATCAAGATGGCGAGGATGTTGTTTCCTTGTTTTCTGGTTGCCTTGGTCCCGATTTGTAAAGGGAGAGTTATAGAATGGTAAAGAAAGGAGAGGGATAAAGGATTTTCAAAAAGAAGTGTAAATAACATGTGTCAACAAGGAGTGTGAAACAAAGGATTTTCAAAAGGAAATGTAAATAACATGTGTAAACAAGTTTGAAATAAGAGAAGTAGTAGAGAAGGGAGGCAGAGAAGATAAAGAGGTAATGGAAGAGAGAAGAGGAGGAGGGGAGAGACGGCAAATGGACGATGTAAAGAAAAGGAAACATGGGGAAGATGAAATAGTAGAGAAGAAGAAACAAGAGGTAGAGAAGAAAAACGCGAGGTAGGGAAAAGGTAGAGGAGAGGAAACAAGAAAAGAAAAACGAGGCGACAAAACGAAAAAGAACCAGAAGTAGAAATCAAAGAAGTAGACGTACAGAGACGCGCGCAGCCAGAGGAGGAGGAGACATAGCAGCAGCAGCAGGAGGAGGAAGAGGGGGTGGAGGAGGATGCAATAAAGGAGACAGTCCTACAGGGTCTCCAAGTTGGGAGTTCCTGAGTGAATTCAAACACAAA
>NC_091563.1:23376818-23386818 GCF_042767895.1 Penaeus vannamei
ACCCCTTTAAAAAAAGCCACCTGGATACTCCAGCATCGATGACGTCATCAGGTGAACGAAAAACCTTTCCTTAAATGGCAAAGGAATCGAAACTTATCGAAATAGACTTATCGGTTTATCATATGATTTTCATATTTTTGGATTCCGCCAAGGACCTTCATCAGCTGATCCGAACTGGGCATCCATTTGGCGAATATAAAAGAGCGCAGAGAATTGGCTTTTCGTCCGAAGGGATTCGGGACGGATTTGGGAATCGCACCGTGGCGGGAGGCTGTCTGTTCCCCCTCCCCTTACCCTTATCCCTCTCCCTCTCCCAATCCTTAATACCCCTTATACGCCCAGGATTCGATACCCCCTCCCCCCCTTTTTTTTACCTTCTCCACTCAAAACTCGTCTCCTCTCTTTATCCTACCCCCCCCCTCCCCACCTTTTCTCTCCTCACACCCTCCTCCTCTGCCCCCATCCCCTCCTCCCTGATCCTCCAGCCCCCCACCCCGTAACCCCCTACCTCAGGCAACCCCCTCCCCTCCCACTCAGAAAGAATGAAGCGAGGAGAGAGCAGCAATGCATTGCAATATCAGCCTGTGAGATCGAGTGTCCGATATTGCCAATTGTTGTTACATATGAACTGTTACAGGTTGGTTATGAGTGAGAGGTATATGTATACAAGTATATGTAGCGGGAAATAGGAAATGCGAGAAGCAGAGATAGAAAAGGGGAGGGTGAATAGATTAATAGAAAGACCGACAGACAGATATAAAGATACATATAGACAGGCAGGTAGATAGACAGATAGATATACAAATAGAAAGACAGACAAATTAATAGAGAGGTAGATAGATAGATGGGTGGATAGACAGATAAAAGGATGGGTATGGATAGTTAGATAGATGTATAATGGAAAAGAAGGACAAGTAAAAATATGCACAAATATAGAATATGAAAAGAATTATGCTTCAGGGGCCCTACGAGTTGTGCTCAGTGCGGTAGAATATTGCGTTACTCAAAGAAGGTAAAAACGAAAGGTAAATAATATACAAAACTGATATTAGTGTCAGAAAAGAGATAGATAAAAATATGTACGCCATATTTTCATGAAATATTTGTTCTTTTATTTCAAACACGCAATAACTAATGTCCTTACGTGAATCAGAAACATGCACAATAAACAATACATAAAATGGTGAAAAACAAATGTTAATGTATCCATGCCAGTATGTGAATGAGATGGTGAGAGAGAGAGGGAGGGAAGGAGGGAGGGTGAGAGAGAGAGAGAGAGAGATAGATAGATAGATAGAGAGAGAGAGAGAGAGAGAGAGAGAGAGAGAGAGAGAGAGAGAGAGAGAGAGAGATATATATAAGAGAGAGATAAGAGAGAGAGGGAGAGATAGACAGGGAAAGAGAGAGAGATAGAGAGAGATAGAGGGGGGATGTAGAGATAGAGAGAGACAGAGAGACAGAGAGAGAGAGAGAGAATAGGGAAATATATATATATGGGGGAGGGAGAGTGTTTTATATTTAGAGGGAGAATGAGAGCGTGAGAGAGAGAGAGAGAAGAAGGATGAGAGAGAGAGAGAGAGAGAGAGAAGAGAGAGAGGGGGAGGGGGAGGAGGAGAAGAAGAAAAGAGAGCGAGTAAGAAAGAAACAGAGAGACAGAGAGTGAATAGAAAGAATAGAAAAAAAATCAAAACAGAAAAATAAATCAACCTAAAAAGAACTATATCAACAAACAAGAACAGAAATAATAAAACACCAAGAGAGAGAAAGTAACAGAAGATAACAAAGAATAAGACGCATGGTGAGCCACAGGGGACCCAGATATCACTCGAAATAGCCAGGGTGTGAGGAAGAAGAAGAGATTGAAGCGGGAGATAAATAGTCAAGGTGGTAATGAAAGTATTAATGTTATCGCTTTTTCTTTTTTCTTTTTCTTTATCCTTTTTTGGTTTTGTCTTTGTGGGATGATGAATGATGTGATTAGGGGATATTTTTTTTCTTATTACCTTTTGTGTTCCTACGCTCTATTTCTATACATTTAAAGTGGTTGTTATAACTGCTATGGCTAACATTATTTTTATATTTCTAACTACTATTGTTGTTATCGTCACTAATATTGTTGTGGGTATTGCTGTTATTATTGGTGCTGTTGGTATTAATATTAGCACCATCCTCATCATTATTCTTTCTTTTATATATAGTTTTCTTATCATTTATATTGTTGTTTTCATTATCATTATTACCTTTGTTATTATTGTCATAATCATTACTAACATTATCATTACTATCTTTAGTAATATCATCATAATCATTACTTTTATTGTTATTATTATCATTATTATTATTATTACTATTATTGGTATTATCTTTGTCGTTGTTAATATTATCATTATAAACATTATTATTATTGTTATCATCATTATCATTATTATTATTATTACTATTATTGGTATTATCTTTGTCGTTGTTAATATTATCATTATAAACATTATTATTATTGTTATCAACATTATTATTATTGTTATTATTATTATCATTATTATTATTATTATCATTATCACCGTCATTACCATCATTCCCGTTATTATCATTGTCATTATTATTTTTTCTATCATTATTATTACTACTATCATCATTATTATCATACATCATCATCATCATTATAATAATTATTATTTTTATTATTATTATTATGATGATGATGATGATGATGATTTTCTAGTGTTTATTATTTAATTAAATATCATTTATTATTATTATTATTATTATATTAACATATTATTATTTTATTATTTATTATTATTATTATTATTGTTATATTTTTATTATTTTTAATTATTATTATTTATTATTTATTATTATTATCTATTATATATTATTCTTTATTATTATTACTTTATTATTGATACTATTATTATTGTTACTATTATTATTATCATCATTATTATTATTTATTATTATTATTATCATTATTATCATCATTATCATTATCATTATTAATTATCATTATTAGTGTTATCATTATTACTATTATTATCATTATTATTAATATTATCATTATTATTAATATTATCATTATCATTATCATTATTATTATTATTATCATTATTATCATTATTATCATTATTATTTTTTTATCATTATCATTATTATTATTACTCTTATTAGCATTAGTATTACTATTATCATTTTTTTCTTTTTTTATCATCATCATCAGCAGCATCATTAACATTAAACATTATCATATTAATATTATCATTATTGTTGTGGCTATTGTTTGTTGTTTTTGCTATCATTATCATTATTATCTTCATTATTATTATTGTCTTATTACTGCTGTTGTAACTATTACTATTTATTATTATCATCATTTTTGCTATTATGATTTTTATTGTGATTCTTATTATCATTATCATTACTTGTACTTATTATTGTTATTATCGTCATCGTTATTAAAATAATTTCCATTATTATATCATTAGCATATTCATTATCAATTTCATTACTATTTTCATAATCATTATCATTATCATTATCATATGTATCATCGTCATTATCATTATCATTATCATATGTATCATCGTCATTATCATCATCATTATCATATGTATCATCGCCATTATAATTATCATTCTCATTGTTGTTACTATGACTATCACTATCATCATTGATTTTGTTACTCTAATATTTTCATCATCATTTTCATTACTAATATCATTATTAATGTTATTACTATTATCATTATCCTTATCATCATGAACATTATCATAATTATCATAATCATTATCATAATTATCATAATCATTATCATAATTATCATAATCATTATCATAATTATCATAATCATTATCATAATTATCATAATCATTATCATAATTATCATAATCATTATCATAATTATCATAATCATTATCATAATTATCATAATCATTATCATAATTATCATAATCATTATCATAATTATCATAATCATTATCATAATTATCATAATCATTATCATAATTATCATAATCATTATCATAATTATCATAATCATTATCATAATTATCATAATCATGATCATAGTTATCATTAGAGATAGATAGATAGATAGCGAGAGAGATAGAAATAGAGAGAGAGAGAGAGAGAGAGAGAGAGAGAGAGAGAGAGAGAGAGAGAGAGAGAGAGAGAGAGAGAGAGAGAGAGAGAAAGAAAGAAAGTGAGAGAGAGAGAAAGAGAGGGAGGGAGAAAGAGACAGACAGACAGACTGATAAAAACAAATCACAGAAATTAAAACAAACCCCCAACCGCGCCTGATCTTCGGGCGTCGAGTCGAGTCCAACACTGCGCGTTCGCCCGCCGCCGCCCACACGCCCGCCCGCGAGAGCCAGGAGCGGGAGGGGGGGGGGGGGCAGGGGAATACATCCGCATGCTCGTCTTTCTTCACAGCTGTCTATCTATGATGTGTATGCTTGTAAGTAATGATAATTATGATACTGATGATCAGGATAAATGATAATGATAACTATAATTTTAATAATAATAATGATAATGATAGATGATAATAATAACTATAATTATGATAATAATAATGATAAATATGATAATGATAATAGTAATGATAGTAATGACAATAATAATAATGATAACAATAATAATAATAACAACAACAATAATAATTAGAGTAATACTAATAATAATGATAAAAAAAATAACAATAATGATAATGATAATAATATGATGATAACATACTTCTCATTTCCCGCAAACAGCTTAATGATCGATGCTTTGAAGTGGGCTTCGTTTTTTTCCCAGAAATCTTCACTTTTTTGATGCTTCAAGAATTTCATATAAAGATTTTGGTGAAAATAAGATCAGCAAATTTATTTTCAAACCGGAGACAATCAGACTAACAAGAAAACATAAAAGGACAGATGGATACACAAGCCGAGCGGACTAACGAAATAGATTGCGAACTAGAGAAATAGATTGATGAATATTGTACGAGTCTAAAATTATATATATGCCAGAATGGGAATGATTGAAAAGAGAATAAAGTGCTTGACAAATATTGCAAAAATGTGAACCCATACAGTCCTTTCCCTTGCTTAAAAAAGAAAAAAGTGATACACGCAATCCACTATACAGTTCAGGTGTGGTTTGATATACGAAAAAGACGAAAAGGGAAATACTAGAAATAAAAGAGGAAAGCGAAATAGAGAAACACAGAGACTAGCAATTGTATGTAAGGACGAAATTGTAGCCACTCTTTCGGCCGGGACATGGAGGACAGATTTTCTCATTCAACACTTTTTTCGGAGTTTTAGATGTGGTTTGGTATACACAAAAAAAAAAAAAAAAAAAAAAAAAAGATTTACAGAAAAAAGGAATACAAACAGGAAACGGTAAGTAAGGACTGAAGTAGGGGGCAGGACGTGAAGAGGAAGATATCTCATCCAACACTTTTTTCTTCTGTGTTTCAAATGCTTTTTGATATATCATAAAAAGATAAATGGAATAAAAAAAAAAAGATAGATTTAAAAACAATACTTGCAAACTAGCAATTGTATGCGAGAATTGAAGTGTAGCAACACTTTCGGATTGGACGTGGAGAGTAAAATTTCTCATCCAACACTTTTTTTCAGAGTTTGATGTCACTTGGGCTAAAACGGGCTGTCGTTGCAGCTTGTGGCGGCGACGTGAACGGGGAAAATTGGGACGCAAATTTCTTACTTTTTCAAATCCTTCTTTCTTCTCGTTTCTTTCTCACGTTTTCTTTCTTCATTTTTTCTTCTTCTTTTGATTGCTTATTATTGACATTATTAACTTCGTTGCCGTTTTGTTGTTATCATCATTATTATCATTATCATCATCATTATCACTGTTATTAGTATTATTGTCATTATTGTTACAATAATTTTCATCATTATAGCTATTATCATTTTTTATTATTATCATTACTTTTATCAATATCATTAAGAACATTACGATTGTCATCATGCATAACATTATTATTATCATCATGATTATCGCTATTATTATCATCATTATTATATTGATATCATTATTGTTTATCGTTATTATTATTATAATTATCATTACTGATATTATTATCATTACCATTATTATATTAACATCATTTTCATTATAATATTAACATCATTTTCATAATTATTATTGTTATCATTATCATGGTTATCATTATCATTACTATTACCATTATCATTATCATTATTATCATCATCATTGTTATGATTTTTTATCATTATCATCATAATTGTTACTTCATTACTATTATCATAATCATAACTCTGGGTATCATTATCATAATCATTGTCATTAACATTATCATTATCATTAACATTATCATTATCATTATTATCATTCTTATCATTATTAATTATTATCATTATCATTGTTATTATTATTATTATTATCCTTATTATCAATATCATTATTATTATTATCATCATTGTTATGATATTTATTTATCTATTTTTGTCATGATTATTATGTTATTATTATTTTTTTCATGATCATTCTTATTGTTGTTATTATTACTATTATCATTATTCATTATCACTGTTATTATTGCTATCATTAATAATCCTCTTCTGGCATTGTTATCGATATCATTATCAACAACCCCAATAGCGGATAAATAATCGCTCAGTTATCAGTCAATTATCTGTTCTATGATTTTATGTGCCAGCAGGGACGTATCACACGGGGCACATGCAGAAGAAAAGGGTTTGGGGATCTAGGTCAGTCTGTGTACACGAGGCATGGAGATTTGCGAGGATATGTGATGAGAGAAAGGGGGAATCTGTGAGGAGGGATTCCACAGGGTACATGTGTGCATACTGAGAGGGAAGGAGAGAGGGAGTGGGGGGAGAGAGATTTGGCGTAGGGGGAGAGGGAAGGAGGGAGGGAGAGAAGGAGGATGGGAGGAAGAATGAATGAGATATGGTGAGTGTGTGTGTGTGTGGGGGGGGCGGGGGGAAGAGGAGGGAGGGAGGGAGGTAGAATAGACAAAAAAAGAGGGAGTGTGTGTGTGTGTGTGTGTGTGTGGGTGTGAGAGAGAGAGAGAGAGAGAGAGAGAGAGAGAGAGAGAGAGAGAGAGAGAGAGAGAGAGAGAGAGAGAGAGAGAGAGAGAGAGAGAGAGAGAAAGAAAGAAAGAAAGAAAAAGAGCGAAGTCGTCGAGAGGAGAAAGAGAGTGGAGCTCAAAGGCATCATGCTGCTCTTGTCTCCCCCTTCCTTCTCCTCCTCCTCCTCCTTCTCATTTCCATCTGCTTCCATTTCATTTACGTTGGTGTCCAATGCCTATCCCTTTCTCTTCTTCTATTTCATTTTTCTTTTATCTTCCGGCTTCACTTTTTTTTTCTTCTTTTTTTTCTCATTTTCTTCCTTCAGTAGCCAGAAAATGTCTTTCTCCTGCTTCTCTTCTTCATTTTCTTTCAATTTTTTTTCTTTTTTTTTTTTTTTTTATCCTGCTCTCCTCCCTCGTCCCTCCTCCTCCTCCTCCAAATCTTTTGTCTCTCAACTTCTCTAACTCCCCCCCTCCACCCCAATCTACCATCTACCTCCTCCCTTCCTATCCTCCTTCCTTCTTCACCCCCTCCCCTTCTCCCTCCTGCTTCCTCTTCCCCTCCTTCCTCCTTCTGTCTCCTCCTAATCCCCCTCCTTTCTCCTCCTGTTTCCTACTCCTCCCCGTCCCATCTTTGCTCCATCTGTCTCCTCCTCCTTCCCCTCTTCCTTCCTTCTGTTTCCTCCTCCTCCTCCTCCCCTCCTCCCTTCATCTGTCTCCTCCTCTTCTCCCTCCACCCCATTCCGCCTCCCTCCCTCTATCTCCTCCCCCTCCCCTCCTTCCTCCATTTCCCTCCTCCTTCTCTTCCTTCCCTTTCCCTCCTTCGCCCTCTCTCGTTTTGTATCCTCATCCTCCACCTCCTCCCCCTTCCTCCTCCCTCCATCTGTCTCCTCCTCCTCCTCCTCCACCCCCATCCTCCTTCCTCCATTTGTGTCTCCTCCCCTCCTCCCCTCCTCCCTCCTCCCTCCTTCCCCGAGACCAGCGATCTTAAGCGCATAAGAGACTTTTGAAGGATGTTGCTCATTCTTCTCCTCCTTCCTCCTCCGTCTTTTCTTCCTTCCTCCATCTTCTTCATTTTCCTTTCGTATCCCCCCTTCCTCTCTCTGCCTTCTCTCCAGCCATTTGTATTTCGGCGAAAGTGAATGTTGTTGGCTATTAGTGGTGATTTTCGTCACAATAACCTCCTTTTCCTCCTTTATGTTCTCTCGTTGTGATGCGCCCTCATTTGCATACACGCACGCTAAGGGTTATGGGACAGAAAGGAGGGAGGGAAGGGAGAAGGGAAGGGGGAAGAGGGAGAAAAGGTGGGGGAGGGGAAAAGAGCGAAAAATGAGGGGGGAGGGAGAGAGAGCGATAAGAGAGGGGAGAAGGGGAAGAGGGAGGAAAGGTGGGGAAAGGAAAGAGAGGGGGAGGGATAGAGAGCGATAAGAGAGGGGGAGAGAGAGGAAAGGTGGGGGAGGGAAGAGGAGCAAAAGGGAGGGGGAGGGAGAGAGAGCGATATGAGAGGGGGAGGGGGAGGAGAAGAGAAGAGGAGAGGGGAGGGGAAAAGGAGGGCAGGGAGAGAAAACGATAGAAGAGGGGGGAGGAGAAATAGATGGGGAGGGAGAGAGAGCGATAAGAGAGAGGGGGAGGGGTGTGGGAAGGGAAGGGATATCGCGGAAAAAGGAAGGAAAGGGAAAAGCGAGACAGAAGAGTGGTGGTGGAAAAGGGAGGGAGATTATGGAAAGTCTAGAGACGGAGAGAACGAAGGATAGTGAGCGAGGGTGAGGGCAGGCAGACAGACAGTCAGACAGACAGACAATGAGAAGCAGATAAATAAAATAAAATATATAAAGATACTAGTATACTCACAAAGAAAACGAGGTAAACTAATATCTAAATAAAGAGACAAAAAGAAGAAGAAGACGAAAAAAAGAATATTATATAGAAACCAAAAGAAGGAAAATTAGAAAGCCAAAAAAACAAAAAAAAAAGAAAGAAAAAGAAAGAGTGAAGAAAACTGAAAGAAAGAGAGAAAAAAATACAAAAAAAAACATGACTGAAGAGGAATAAAAGAAACTAAGAAAGAGAAGGAGACGCGATGCTGCGATGATGCTAACGATCTGTGAACTCTGTCTAGTGATCGTCTTTCTACATCTCATGAATAACTGAGATGCTGCAGGTGATGGCCTGGGGTGGGGTGGGGGGTGGGGGGTTGAGGAGGGTAAAAAAAAAAAAAATCTTGGAGGAGAAAAATTAGAGGAAAAAAAAAAGAGGGAATGCATGCAGGAAGAGAGGGAGGAGGGAGAAAAGGGGGAGGAGGAAGAATCGGAGAAAGAGGAAGTGGAAAAGTAGAAGGTGGAAAAGGAGGAGGGGGAGGAGAAAATAGAATGAAATGAAAAAATTAATTCTTATTGAAGGATATTAGCGGTATAGCATGCAGTACACATACGTGGAAATGAGCACACAATGGAGAGAGAGAAAGTGAGAGAGAGAGAGAGAGAGAGAGAGAGAGAGAGAGAGAGAGAGAGAGAGAGACAGAGAGAGAGAGAGAGAGAGAGAGAGAGGGGGAGGGAGGGAGAAAGAGAGCGAAAGAGAGAGAGAGAGAGACAAAGACAGAGACAAAGACAGAGAGAGAGAGAGCGAAAGAGCAAGCGAAAGAGAGAGAGAAGGAGAGAGAGAGACAAAGAAAGAGAGAGAGAGAGAACGAAAGAGAGAGAGAGAGAGAGAGAGAGAGAGAGAGAGAGAGAGAGAGAGAGAGAGAGAGAGAGAGAGAGAGAGAGAGAGAGAGAGAGAGAGACGGAGGAGTGATAGCGATGTTAATAATAACAGTGATGATAGCAATGATAATGAGAACAACAGCAATAAAAGCAAACCACCTCTTCACCTACCCTCACCAATGAAATATGAGACCAAGGAAAGTTTAAGGTTAAAAAAAAGGCACCATAACAATGAGGA
>NC_091563.1:23391818-23396818 GCF_042767895.1 Penaeus vannamei
GATAATAGCAATAATAATGGTGATAATAATAATAATGGTAATAACTCTTGAGTGGGTGTGTCTCTGCAAAGGAAATACGGCTTCTCTCTTACTTAGTTCCTTATCACCCAGGATTGGAAGGATAAGGAAGAGCGCAAGAGGGGGCGCTGCGGCCTCGACGAGCAGGGAGAGGCGGGGCGCTGCGGCCTCGACGAGCAGGGAGAGGCGGGGCGCTGCGGCCTCGACGAGCAGGGAGAGGCGGGGCGCTGCGGCCTCGACGAGCAGGGAGAGGCGGGGCGCTGCGGCCTCGACGAGCAGGGAGAGGCGGGGCGCTGCGGTCTCGACGAGCAGGGAGAGGCGGGGCGCTGCGGCCTCGACGAGCAGGGAGAGGCGCGGCGCTGCGGCCTCGACGAGCAGGGAGAGGCGGGGCGCTGCGGCCTCGACGAGCAGGGAGAGGCGGGGCGCTGCGGCCTCGACGAGCAGGGAGAGGCGGGGCGCTGCGGCCTCGACGAGCATGGAGAGGCGGGGCGCTGCGGCCTCGACGAGCAGGGAGAGGCGGGGCGCTGCGGCCTCGACGAGCAGGGAGAGGCGGGGCGCTGCGGCCTCGACGAGCAGGGAGAGGCGGGGCGCTGCGGCCTCGACGAGCAGGGAGAGGCGGGGCGCTGCGGCCTCGACGAGCAGGGAGAGGCGGGGCGCTGCGGCCTCGACGAGCAGGGAGAGGCGGGGCGCTGCGGCCTCGACGAGCAGGGAGAGGCGGGGCGCTGCGGCCTCGACGAGCAGGGAGAGGCGGGGCGCTGCGGCCTCGACGAGCAGGGAGAGGCGGGGCGCTGCGGCCTCGACGAGCAGGGAGAGGCGGGGCGCTGCGGCCTCGACGAGCAGGGAGAGGCGGGGCGCTGCGGCCTCGACGAGCAGGGAGAGGCGGGGCGCTGCGGCCTCGACGAGCAGGGAGAGGCGGGGCGCTGCGGCCTCGACGAGCAGGGAGAGGCGGGGCGCTGCGGCCTCGACGAGCAGGGAGAGGCGGGGCGCTGCGGCCTCGACGAGCAGGGAGAGGCGGGGCGCCGCCGTGCGTCGAGCGCAAGCGTGAAGAGGCCCAGCTGACCAGGTCACGTGATGTGAGCGGAACGCTTGCGCTGTGAGCACCAGTAAACATTCGCATAGGAATATGGTATTAATGATGAAAATAATCATAGTAATGATAATAGGAATAATAATGATAATGATAGATAATAATAACAAAAATAATAGTAATAATAATAGTAATAATAATAATAATAATAATGATAATAATAATAATAATAACAATAATAATAATAATAATAATAATAATAGTAATGATGATGATGATGATGATGATAACAATAATAATAACAATAATGATAGTAATAATAATGATAATAATAATGATAATGAAAATAATCAAAATAATGGTAACAATGACAATAATAATAATAATGATAATATGGATCATAATGATAATGAATGAAAATTATAATAATAAAGATGATAATGGTAACAAAGATAATAATAATAATGATAATAGTAATGAGATTGATAATAATGATGATCATAATGATAATGAAAATTATAATATTTTTAACAAGAATAAACACAATACTGAGGATGACATCAATGATAGTAGTAATAGTGATAATAATAATAGTAGTAGTAATAATAGCAATTATACCAATAATAATAACAATAATAATGATACTAGAAATCATATTAATGATAATAATAATAATTAGGATAATAATGATGTTAATAACAATGATAATGATATGGATAATGATAATATTGATAATGATAAAATAATGATAATAATAATGATAATCATAAAAGTAGTAATAACAATAATTATAATAGTAATGATAATGCAAAACAATGATAATAGTCTTAATGACAATATTCATCATTACAAGGATATAGATAATGTTGGCAATGATAACGATCATTATTGACATCACGATTATCATTATTCTGATTCCTAACCATCATCATCATGACGATTTAACAAATAACATTATAATCAAAACCATCAAAATCACTATCATAGCCACCATCCCTGTCATCACCAGCCAGTCCAGCGGTTCCTCATCGAAGTCGAAGCTGAACTTGAAGTCCGGATGTCACTTCGATTGCTCTTCGGGGCGAGTCAGCTGTTGAGGGGGGGAGGGGGCTATGGGGCTGTGGAAGGGGGTATTGAGGAGCAGGGGAGATGCGGGGAGCAGTGAGGGGTTTGGAGAGGGACTGGACGAAAGGGTTGTGGAAGGGGGAGAGGATGAGGCTGGATGAGGGGGTTGCGAAGGGAGGCGAAGGGTCAGGGAGGAGGGTGGGAGGGGGTGAAGGGAGAGGGGAGAGGGCTGAAAGGTATCTTGGTGAGGGGATGAGGATGTTTTGGAGGAAAGGATGAGGAGAGACGAGAGGGATAAAAAGGTGTCTTGGAGGGGGATGAGATGTTGGCAGACGAAGGAATCGTGGAAGAGGGGGAGTGAGGAGAGGAAGTGATGGATGAGAGGCGTGAGAGAGGGAGGCGAGAAGAGGGAGAAATGGTAAAACGTGTTGAATGGTGGGGAGAAGAGATCAAAGTGTTGGGGAAGAGATGCTGTTGGAGAAGGAGAGGAATGAAAGAGGGGCGAGAGGGGGGGCGGGAGATGGGATGGGTGAGAGGGGAGGATGGGGTGTGCTGGAGGACGAAGGGGCTATGGAGAAGGGCGGAAAGAATTGGGTAGGGGATGGGTAGGGTTCGTAAGAGGTTGGAGAAGAGACCGCGTGCGTGTGGGTAGGGTTTAGACTGCGTGGGGAGAAGCGTGAATAGAGGTGGGGGGGGGGCGACAGAAAAACTTAGGAGGGGGTCGGGAGGGGAGGAGCTTAGATGTGGTCGTACTAGGGTAAAATTGGTGGGTTTGTGGAGTTGGGTGTTCATGAGGTCTTGTGGATGTGTGCTGAGAGGAAGAGAGGTTTGAGGGTTGGAAAGTGCTAATCTGAATGTGTGTATATAAGTGTACAGTGTATGTGTGGTTGAGTAATATATTTTGCAATTATTTGCATCTCTTTCTCTCTCCTCGCCTGCTCTGTGTGTGTGTGTGCGTGTCTGTGAGCCCTCGGTCACCTGGGGGCATTCCCAGCCCCTAGCACACAGTTGATCTCATTATCATATATATTATACTCTAGGTTCCAGGGTTTGTATAACGACAGGCCTCCGCTGTCCCTAAAACACACTCTTGGATTCAGAAGTCCGAAAGTTGTCCACTTAGAGATGTTAAAACTCGTCTGCCAACTCTGGCATGTCAAATATTTGGGCTGGATTTTTTTTTCTTTTTTAATCTCTTGCCTTCTCTCTCTCTCTCTTTCTCTCTCTCTCTCTCTCTCTCTCTCTCTCTCTCTCTCTCTCTCTCTCTCTCTCTCTCTCTCTCTCTCTCTCTCTCTCACACACACACACACACACACACACACACACACACACACACACACATACACACGCACGCACACATACTCACCCGCTCTCTCTTCCTTTCCTTTTTCCTCTTTCTTTTTTCGTGAAGTTTCGCCAGCCGGAAGACGGGCTCCTCTCGCCCAATCGACGGCGTCCTCCAGCATTTTAAAGAAGCTCATGAATATTGAGGCATTTGTACGTCACTGTGTATGTGTTGTGTTGAATAAAGTATGAATATTTGTGTTTGTATCTATGAGGGTACGAGTGTAGTTTACGTCATAATTTCAATAATGAGATCATTATCATTATGTATGATTACGTTTGAATAACACTATCTTGTGCGTCTGTAGTTGCGTGTTCACTGCATGTGTTTTTGTGTGTCGATTTGGTTTATTAAATTTAAGTATTTACTCACTCGCGTTCCCGGGCGCGGTTGCGTCTGTGTTCGTGTGTGTTTTTTCTTTCTTGCTTTCTTCCCTTTTTGTGAGTGCATGTGATGCCACGTCTCGTTTTATCTCCCAACGAGTGTCATTCGCCTACAAGCGTGCGTGTGAAGCTTTATACATATATACGCGCGCATACATGAATATCTATGAGAAATGTTCGCGAATACAAACGCCAAGTTAGTTCACCTCGCTTTGATGTCTCTTTGATAGGAGAATGTTGCTCCTCCCGCGTCAGCTTCTCCTCCAAGCTGTTTGTGATTGATTGTCGCTCAACGACGGGGCGCCGACGAGATCGGGCGGGGGACCTTAAGCGAAGGTGGGGAAGGGGAAAAGCTGACCGCGGCGCGAAGTGTCTGGCTTGCAACTTTTGATGTAGATAACCTAGCGTGTGTCCTCTTGCATACACACGCATCTCTCTCTCTCTCTCTCTTTCTGCGTGTGTGTGTGCGCGCGCGCGCATATGTGCGTGTATGTCACTATCTATCTGTCTCTCTCTCTCTCTCTCTCTACCTTTCTATTTGTCTAGCTATATGTGTATCTATTTTTTTATTTCCTTTTTCCTTTATAAAAAAAATCATATTGTATTTTATGTGCAAAAGACTCCCATTGGCACCGATTACAGTAAGGTAACAATGCTCGACCCAACTGTCATATCTCTAAAACCTCGAAAATCACTGCAGTAAAGGCAAGAGATATAAGCTATCATTGCCATTCCCCTTTTGGACAAGGGTAATTCTTGCAACAAGCCATAGGTTGATCACTCCCGATGTCAACAATTACTTCATGGATCACCGCTGCATGAACCCTGACGTGATTGTGATTGCATGCGGTGTTGGGGTATTCCAAAGGGAGAGGTGACCTTTGTGCGTGTGTTTGTATGTATGTGTTTGTGTTTCTGTGTGTGTGTGTCTGTGGGTGTGGATGGGTAAGGTAGACAGGTGGGTATTGATGGGGTTATTCTTGTGCGTTTGTATGGATTGATGGTTGATTTAGGTGCTTGTATTTGCAATCATGTATGTCTAATTCATATGTTTGTTTGTTTGCGTGTGTGGGTGTGCGCGCGTGTGGGGTATATACTTTGCGATGGTTTGTCATTATGTGTACATGAACAGATCTGTACTGGTTGGTATTTGTGATTATAC
>NC_091563.1:23401818-23404318 GCF_042767895.1 Penaeus vannamei
TATATATATATGTTTTTATATATAAATATATATATATATATATATATATATATATATATATATATATATATGTGTGTGTGTGTGTGTGTGTGTGTGTGTGTGTGTGTGTGTGTGTGTGTGTGTTATTATATTATATATAAACATATATATATATATATATATATATATATATATATATATATATATATATATATATATATATATATGTATATATACATATTCATTTACATATTCATTTATGTCTAAAGGCATGTGTTCACATACACACACACCCACACACACACGCCCACACACACGCCCACACACACACACACATACATTCATTCATTTATCCTTTGCATGCGGGTACACCGCTTGGCAGACAAAAGCAAGTGGTCCTCGACTCGCGACATCAACTTGTCCCTTCGAGTCACTCCCTCACAGAAGCCAAAGCCGAGCCCTTCGGAATGCGATTGCCTCATCATCGCTCTCATTAACTCAACGAATGGAAGACTGGACTTATTAAAAATGAATCGTCCGCTAATTGCCTTGGGAAAGTGAGCATACTTTAAAGATTTTAACTCCAGCTGATATCCGCTCGGTGGTGTTATTAGATGATGAACTCATTAAGCTTTATTCTTTATGGAGATAAAGCGGGTATCGATATTGTAGAGGATTTTGCCTCATCGTCCTGCTTGATGAAGGGAAAAGGTGGGATGAGAGACGTGTGAAAGCCTATTTTTATTTATTATTTTTTTGTGTGTGTAAATAAATATCAATAAGGAATTGGTAAAAAAAAACGTAATATATGCATGATTATGAAAACAGATCTATCAAAAGCAGTATTTAAAGAATTGCATACAGAGGAAAAGGGTAAAAAGAAAAAGAAATTAGGTACATACACGGCAATATAAAAAGAAAATACGGAAAAGTAAGGAAAACAGGAAATGTAAATAACTAATGCTGGAAGGAAGCAAATAACCAAATGAATAAGTAGGTAAATAAATATATGAATAAACAAAGGAATGATAAAGAATAACAACAGCTAATATCTTGAACGGCTAATTAGAGCTATTTTCTGGCTATCACACCTTCCTTGATACTCATCTTTAACTTGGCTCCTGCCTCCGTCTCCTTACTTGCCTCCACTGCCTCCGTCAGCCGCACCTTCTGGTATTACCCGTTTCAGTGCCTTTTCGTTCCACCTCACTCTTGGTACTCCTACTAACCCTTTCCTAACCACCTTACATATTTGATTCTTACCTTGAATCACCTTGATACTCCCCTTAATACCCACCAAGTACTCATCCTTTTACTCATCTTAGCTTGGTATCCGTGTCCTTTCCCCGTTCACTCTCTCTTGACACCACCTGGTACCCCTTCGCTTGGTCTCGCCGTCAGCCCATCGCCGTCCATCTGTACCCTCTCCAGGGTCCGTCATTAATTATGCCTCTGACTCGCAGGCTGACTGGCGCGCCGTCCGAAATTACTGGCTGTTTGCGCTAATTACCGAGTCTGTCATCGCCGATCTTGGAACAGCTGATGCTATCATTAATTCTTTCCTCTCTCTTCTTTTCCTCTCTGCCTTCTCTTTCATCTCCCCTTCTCTCTGCTCTGCCCTCCTTTCCATCTCCTTTCGTCTCCTTTCTCTGCTCTTCATATTTCCCTCTCCCCTTCTCTTTTCGCTCTCCATCCCATTTTCTCTCCTCTCTTCCTTGTTTCTCTTCTCCTCTCTTTCCCCTCCTTTCTCTTCTCTCCTCTCCATATCTTCTATTTTCTCCTCTCTATCTCCTCATCTCTTTCTATTCTCCTCCCCATCTCCCCTCCTTTCTCTCCTCTCTCCCCTCTCCTCTCTTTTTTTCTCCTCCCCCTCTCACCTCCCTTTTCCTTCTCCTCTCTCCCCTCTCCTCTCTTTCTTCTCTTTCTCCCCATCTCATTTTTTCTCTCCTCTCTCCTCTCTCCTCCCTTTCTTATCTCCTCCCCACCTCACTTCCTCTCTCTTCCTTCTCCCCTCTCCCTTCTTGTTTTACCTTTTGCTTCACAAGTCGGAACTTTACTCTCGATGAATTCTTGTCGTGTTGAGGTCCAGTGTCGACTTTGTAAGAGAGAGAGAGAGAGAGAGAGAGAGAGAGAGAGAGAGAGAGAGAGAGAGAGAGAGAGAGAGAGAGAGAGAGAGAGAGAGAGAGAGAGAGAAAGAGAGAGAGAGAGAGAGAGAGAGAGAGAGAGAGAGAGAGAGAGAGAGAGAGAGAGAAAGAGAGAGAGAGAGAGAGAGAGAGAGAGAGAGAGAGAGAGAGAGAGAGAGAGAGAGAGAGAGAGAGAGAGAGAGAGAGAGAGAGAGAGAGAAAGAGAGAGAGAGAGAGAGAGAGAGAGAGAGAGAGAGAGAGAGAGAGAGAGAGAGAGAGAGAGAGAGAGGGAGAGGGAGAGAGGGAGAGAGAGAGAGAGAGGGGGGGAGAGAGGGAGAGAGGGAGAGAGGGAGAGAGAGAGAGAGAGAGAGAGAGAGAGAGAGAGAGAGAGAGAGAGA
>NC_091563.1:23415683-23425683 GCF_042767895.1 Penaeus vannamei
ATTATTATTATCATTATTAGTATTAACATTATCATGATTATCATCAATAATATTACTACTATCATTATTATCATTATCATTATTATTACCAATACTATTATGATAATTTATAGTTATGATTATCATCATTATCATTATCATTATTATCACTATCATTGTTGTAATTGTTATTATTGTCTTTATTGTTATCATAATGATGTTATTGATGATAGTGATTATTATCCTTATTTTAATGCTACTGCTATTATTATCATTATTTTTAAGACTTTTGTTATTATCATTATCATTTCAACCATTAATATCAATTCAATTATTGTTTTAATTACAATTATAAGTTTTTACTACTACTACCATTATTGTTGTCATTTTACCGATATTATCTTAATTACTCTTGTTATTATGATTATTGTTATCAATATCGGGATTATTAGTATGGTCATTATTATTACTATTATTATCATTATCGTCATTACTATCAATGTTATTATCATTAATAACATTCTTATTGTTTTTGTCCTTACTATTGTTATTATTATTGCCATAATAATGATTATTATTATCATTATTATTATCATTATCATTATTATTATTATCATTATAATTATCATTATTATTATTATCATTATTATTATTATTATCATTGATAATGTCATTATTATTATAGTCATCATCGTTATTATCATCATTGTAACAATTAACATTATCATTACTATTATAATTTTCATTATCATCATTATTGATATTGACAACATTATTATTGGTTTTGTTATTTTTATTATAATAATCATCACCATTATTGTTATCATTATAATTATTATCATACTTTGCAATTATTATCATCATCATCATCTTATTACTGTTATGAATAATATCACCATTCAAATCATAATTATTATATTGTTATTGTTATCATTATTTTTATGATTATTTTCATCATCATCATTCGTCATTATTATTATGATCATCATTAATTTTCTTTTCACACTCTACCACCCACATAACATGAATATTCACATACGGACACACACATCCGTATGTGTCTGTGAGTTTGTACGTACATCTATACATAGAGTATGTATGTATATAAAGCCATCCACGTTTTTATCATAATCACGGATACATCATCAAAACATTTGCGCGAATTCTCTTTATGCATCTCTCTTTTTTTCATTTGGGCTTTGAAGCGCTTTCAAGTAAACCACTCAATGGCTCACTAGGAGATAACATACAAGAGGAAGCACTACGAGCAATCTCTGTAATTAGTTACCTGGAATTCACGGAGGTAAACCGCCTCTGTGTTTATTCATGTGCCTAGGATTATAAGCCCAGGAGACCAGACACATTCACACGCAAACGGAGGCACTCTGGCGACCCCCAGCGCCGCCCCTTCCCTCTCTCCCGCTCCCCCATACTCTCCCCTTTCCCCGCTTCGTGGACTCCCCAGTGCGACCCACACTTACTGTTTATATGCAAATTGTATATGGAATATTATCATTAATGTTAAAGATAGTCATTTTAATTTAGCATATATAGTGTGAATGTTATCGACATTTCATTCTATTTTATATTCCTATTACACACAGTATATTCAGCATTATCATAATTGTATACATACCATTGTCATTACTGGCTTCCCCGGCTACTTGCACTCAACCCACGGTCTTCCCACGAACCCCACGCGAAACCCTCTCCCATCTGTTCCCCAACCCTGAACCCCTTTAACCCAACCTCCCCACCTCCCCACCACATCCCCCACCCTTCCCATCCTCTTCCTCTTGCCACGTACACTGTCAAAACACGCACACACACGCAAACATAAATGTACGCGAAATAACGAAGGCACACGCACAGAAAGACACACATGGACACATTCGTCCAATTATACCGTATATACCTTCAGCTTTAGTAACATTGCTATGATATATATGTTCAAATATGTGAGTCGGGTCATTGTCATCCAACATTATCTTTTTTCATACGAAATAATTTTAATGATAAATAAATAACTAAATCCTGTTCATTCAAACCTTACAACTATCAACTATTTCATATATTTAGAGACAAAAACTACAAAGCTTTGTTAGAGATCCACATTATCTATAAAAGACAAATAATTATATATGGATAAAATGCAAATATATATATATATATATATATATATATATATATATATATATATATATATATATATATATATATATGTATATATATATATATATATATATATATATATATATATTTATATATATATATATATATATATATATATATATATATATATATATATATATATATATATATATATATATATA
Organism: Penaeus vannamei; assembly: GCF_042767895.1. Classification (NCBI taxonomy): domain Eukaryota; kingdom Metazoa; phylum Arthropoda; class Malacostraca; order Decapoda; family Penaeidae; genus Penaeus; species Penaeus vannamei. Next base: position 23,417,996 of record NC_091563.1, read on the forward strand.
TATAAATATATATATTTACATATATATATGTGTGTGTATGTGTGTGTGTGTGTGTAAATATCTATCTATCTATCTATCTCTATATATATGGTATAAATATATGTATATTTTTTCATTTGATTCTTTGTTGTATCAACACATTAACATGAATAAAAGTAATGGTAGCGATAACAAGAATAACAATAATAACAACAACAACAACAACAACAACAATAATAATGATAATAATAATAATAATAACAATTATTATTATATTTTATTATTATAATGATAATAAAAATAACAATTATGATAATAGCAACAACAACAATGATAATGATAACGATAATAATATGAATGATAGTAATAATAATGATAATGATAATAACAATAACGATGGTAACGATAACAGTAATAACGATAATAATAATCATGATTATGACAACAGTAATAATGATAATAACAATCAAAATGATAATACCTCTGGCAATGATGATAGCAATAACAATAACATAATAATGATAATGACGATAAAAACAATAAGTAATGATAACGTCAATAATAATAGTAAGTACAACATCAACAGCAATAACAATATTAATGATAATATAACAGCAATGTTAAAGACAAAACAGGCCACAACAGTAAACACACAATACTAACAAATAAAACAACAAACTACAAGCGTAAAAAATAACTTCACCTAGAGAGATGTCCAGATGTCAAACAAGAAAACGGACGGACACAAGACAAAAACAACAACGAGAATAAGACATTTGCTCTCCAGGTACAAAGGGCTGCAATGTGTCTCTCGGTGAAGTAAGGGATTATCAACAACATTAAGTACATTTTACCTGGTGTGTTTTCCTTTTTAGCTTCTGATTTTTCTACTGTTAGATGGAGAAAGAGGGGAACGAGAGAGAGAGAGAGAGAGAGAGAGAGAGAGAGAGAGAGAGAGAGAGAGAGAGAGAGAGAGAGAGAGAGAGAGAGAGAGAGAGAGAGAGAGAGATAGGGAGAAAGAGAGAGCGAGAGAGAGAGAGAGAGGGGGGGGGGCGATAGGGAGAAGAGAGAGAGTCAGACGAAACGAGGCAAAGAAGGGAAACAACTAGACAGCGAGAGAGCAAGAGGAGGCGAGCCGAGCACAAGAGAAATGAGACCCGAGGAGAGCCAAAGGTTGAAGCCTCCTCCCAGAGGCGGTGTCCGCGAGGTCGTTCAGTAAGCATTATGTTTCAGTAAATTTTCACTTTCTCTTCTGCAAGATAATTACGCTGCGCAATAAATATTACTGTAAATTCTCAGTGCGCCCCAGCTGTTTCTCCACACTTCCTCTGTTTTCCTCAACCGGGGTGTCTCTTTCGGGTTATTTACGGTGTGTCTGTTTTCTACGTTCCCGCGACTACGGACATGTTCTGTTTGCGTGCACACTTCCGCATAAAGGCATTGGGTGTGCGTAAAGTGCGTGTGTACATGAACGTAACGCAAACTATTCAAGCTGTTTATTTCTGCTATATTTCTTCTATGTATGAATCTCTTTTCATCTCTATTTCTGCCTCTCTTATTCTGTCTGCGTCTCACCTTACTATTCTCTTTGTCTTTTCCTGTTCTCTATCATCATCAAAACAACTTTAGCCACAGCTCTTCTCAGGCTGATCGGCTTCCCACAACAGTGCTAAAGTGACACAAAACTGTTACTATATTATTAGTTACTATATTGTTACTATATTATTATCATTATTATTATTATTATTATTACCAATTTTATCATTATCATTATCATCATCATTATTATCAATATCATTATGATTATTAATATCAATATTAACAATATTAACAATATTATCATTACTATTATCATCTTCATCTTCATCTTCACTTCATCTCCATCTCCGTCTCCATCTCCGTCTCCATCTCCGTCTCCATCTCCATCTCCATCTCCATCACCATCTCCATCTTCATCTTCATCCTTTCTTCATCTTCATCTTCATCTTCATCTTCATCATCATCATCATCATCATCATATTCATTAGTATCATTATTGTTATTATTGTTATTATTATTGTTACCATCTTTATTATCAATATTGTTGCTGTTATTATCGTTACTATTATCATTATATTATTTTCATTTCTATTACCATTACTTTTATTATGATTATTATTATTACAACTGCTACAACTACAATTATCATTGTTATCATTGCTCTTATTACCATTATTATCATCATTATTATTATTATCATTATTTTGTTAATAATAATGTTATGGTTGTTGTATATCGTTGTATTCGTGTTTTACGTTCCTACCCTTATTACTGGCATTATAACTACTACTTTCAATAACACTTTTTAAATATCCAGTATTGTTGCAATTGTTATTAGCAGTGATGTTGCATTTTCAATGCTATTTTTAGGCATGAATTGTTATTTCGTATTTGTTATATTTGTATAAATTTTAAGATATCATAAAAATATTTTTTTCACTTTTATTATCATCATCATTATCAGTATTATCATCATTATTACTATTATCATCATCATTATCATATCATTAACATTGTTAACGCTTATCATTTACATAATTGTCATTATTATTGCTGTTATCATCATTATTATTAACATTTTTGTTGTTATTATTATCATCATCTTCATTATCATTGCTGTTGTTATCATTATAATTATCATCATCATTATAATTATCATTGTCATTATCGTTGTTATATCCATTATTACTTTGGTTATTCATATTAGTATACTTATCACTATTGCTGCTGTTGTTGTTATCGGTGTTATTGTTTTATGACTAAATATCATCATTTCTATCGTAATCTTCCTCACCAGCATTATAAGTATCATAATTAATATTATAAATGATATTATCCTTGTTATGAACGGTATCAGTATCACGTCCTCCTTATTTACATCACTCTAGTCAGCATAATAGTGGAAACTTGATATATTGTACAAGGAAGAGGTGGCTTTGATGATAAGGATGTTATCGTATCACAGACACCGTTGCATCCTCGAGTCAAACGAGAGAGAGGAAAGAAAATGATGTTTGTGTGCCTGTTATATGCGCAAGACATTTCAGAATTTTCACTTGTGTTTCTGTTTCATTTCCTGTATATATAGATAATTTTTTTTCTCTTTTTCTTTTTTTATTGTACAGTGCGTTTTATAATTCTACATTGAGTCTGTTATGAGTTTGCAGATAGTTAAGAGTTCGGCTTATATGTATATCAGTGTTTAAAATAAGTTAAACACCTTATGCGTATTACAGTTATCAACATATTTTATCTTTATATCCATATCTTTCAGGTGCAAATAGTAGATTTACAACTAGCTTCCCTCTATATCTATAAAGATCGATATTAATCCTCTTTACGCTTTAATATGACATACAGGAAACAAAATAATTTTCTCATCTACGTCACTGCATGATTGACATAATACGACCATTATCTTCTGTCGCTATAGTAATATATTTACAGCAAAAAGAAGGGGTATATTCTGGCCTACGTCATGTCTTCTGTGTGTCTTTGTTTATTGATTATCAGTATACACCAAAGAGTCAATAATTGGTCCTACCTATCGCACCTAACTACCCAGCTCTACATTGTCTTTCCCGAAAATCAAATTAAGGAGAAATCAGGTGAGGTCACACAGGCTAGCTAATTGGCTCTTTGATGGCTGAGCACTTGTGGAGCAATCTGTCTGCAAACAACTCACAAAAGCAAACTATAGTAGATAGTGTGATTACCGGCAGCACTGGCTTAGATCGCTACGCCACTGCTCGGCTAATAATTCCGTTGATGTATTGGATGTGCATATAACGCTTTTGTTTTGCTTTTTAAACGGGGGGAATCGATATTCAATGCTATTGCCACATGTATTGTAGTATGGACGAAAGTCATACTAGATATATAAGATGTGTATTCAAATCTGGCATTTCTCTCTTAGATAAAGGGATTTTTAAAAAGTGCTACCAGTGGATTGAATATAAGATTTACATATCTGGAATGATTCACTACATCGGATCATGAGCAGTGATAAGGATAGGTATAGTTCGGATAACTTATTTGTATGTTGTATGAGTGAAATATCGAAACCGTGTTCTTTACACTTGAAATAACACTATAAATATTTTAAATGTGTTCAGTACTAATCAGTATTATGTCATTTATATTCGGAAAGCGTTTCTCTTTTGGCTTTATATCTTGACGTGAATTCTCAGCTGAAATCTCTTGAATAAATTAAAGGAGAACACAACGTACGTGGCTTCGGAGATAATCATGTTTGAACTGAGATGATCTTGAGATACTAGGTCTGCATTGGAAAGAAAATATGGTATTTCATAATGCCTTTTGATTATAAAACGTAACATTATATTTGTTTCTAGAAACGTGGATTTACAAATAGTTATATTTGGAATTCCATTTGAAGTACATGATATATGCTAAGAAACGTACTTTGCAATCCTGCCATTCAGGTACGAACAAGATGTTTACACTCATCGTCCCTCCAACAAAGGAAGGCTTGTTTAGATTACGTCGTGGAAGATCGATGCAGAGAATCATACTGTATTATTTCTTTCAAAAACAATAAAAATATATAGCAAAGCGTTTCTACATAGAGACAATCTGCCTTTGTGTATGCCCGTCGAGTGAAAGAGATACTGAAAGGTCCTTGTAATATCAACAGAGGTTATGTGTAAGAGGTTTATGGCTGTTTTTGTAAAACTTTTAAAAATGATTCAGGATCTTTTTACCTTTTCATTTTTGTTAATGGATTCTCTCTCAAAGACTTGTCACAAAAAGCTCATGATGAAATATAGAGAATTTAGGAGGCCCTGGACGACAGTTTAGTGTTTGCCGTGTCAGTAAATATGAACCAAAAGTATTAATGGAATTTAACTCTTCTGAAGAAAGATATATCTATTTTCAGATTTACATCTGTACTGTTTCATTATAATTATCAACATTCCTCTTAATATTACGACTTTACAAAATCAATATAACTACAAGGATCCGACATGTAGTACTGTCAGTAAAAAACAGGAGAGAGAAGAAAAAAATCATTTGGCAATGATATTGGGTAATGATGTAATGCGATATGAGGTTGATGAGGACAGATTATTGATGATTTAAGATTTAGTTTTAATTCCATTTGTTACAATGGATATCCTTTGCTGTGACATGCTGTCTGTTTTATTTTGCCCAAATCCCCCCCCCCCCCCCTGTGTGCAAGGAATGGCAAGATTGCTAAACGAACGCGCTCACCACTGCGCCAGCTCAGTGAGGATGATGATGATGATGATGCTGTTCATGGCGTTGGCGATGATGGTGATGAGGATGAGAAGAATGTTGATGCTGGGTGTTGATGGTGAAGAATATGCCGATGGTGAGGATAATGGGAAGCATGAGGATAATGATGATGATATCCGTGGTGAGGATGACAATTATTCTCACAGTGTTATAATCATAATTATCATTATTGGATGGAAGGTGAATAATACTACATGTAGCAATAATGTTAACAATAAAACCAACAGTACAAACACAATAACCTCATCACAAAAAACATTTCATCCCTTTCTCATCATACCACTGTTATCCATGATGAACAGAGCACCAGAAATGAAATCTGTCTCTCGTGATACTTCTCCCAGAACAGTTAATAGTCACAATGTTAAATGGTTGATGGAGGCATGAGTGCATTCATTTTTATTGTTGATCTATTATCTATATCGTTACAATTATTATTATCGTTACTAATATCTTTATCATCATTACCATTATTATCGGCATTGTCCCCATCATCACCATCATCATTACCGCTGCTGATAACAATTATCAAAAGTCAAATGATTTCATTCTGCTCTCTAAATAATCCGATCGCCTTCAGGAAGCTGTCAATCTTTCTAAAATTTCCGGAATCGCAACTTATGATACAATATAAATGTAGAAATACATATCTAAAACCCAAACTGGTGGAGTAGCTATTCACTGATGTCAAAATTAATAGGGAATTACTGAAAAGTGATATTCATATATTTACATATAATGGGCGTGATGTTCCTGGTACACATTACATGATATCGTGATGCCGTTTTGTATATTTGATAAAAAGTTATCTCGATCAAGTTTATAAGGCAATACATATATATAAGGCAATTTTTCATTTTTTTCTCCTACCCCCATCAATCTTGGAGGACCCGTGGGGAATCGGGGGCTAAGGGGGGGGGGGGCACACACGGGAGAAATAGTGGAATGAAAAGTGAAAATTAAAAAAAAAAAAAAAATGAAAAGCCCGAGCCAAACTTCGTAATAAATGAGTGAAAGAAAGCGTAAAAAAAAACAAAAAAAAAACAGCCAAACTTTGTTATAAAAAAGTGAAAGAAAGCGTAAAAGTGAAGAAGAAGAAAAAAATCAAAATAATTGATAGACGTGTAGACTTTTCGTTCACCCGCCGCTGCAAGATGCGCCGCGCCGATGTCAGTCTTGCCGAAATCTCGAAGAAATTTCTTATAGATCACTGCACAAACGAAGCATACCTTCCTAACCTCGGACCCCCTTCCCTGGGGGTATTTCGCCGTATAGACGTAGTATACCTTCCTAACCCCTACCGAGGGCAAGCCCCCGACCCCCTTCCCTAGGGTATTCCTTACGGGGGCAATCCCCGGACCCCCTTCCCTGGGGTATTTCCCTACCTGGGGCAAGCCCCCGGCCTCCCTTCCCTAGGGGTATTTCCCTAGGGAAAGACCCCCGGTAGGGGGTTAGGAAGGTATACTACGTCTGTACGGCGAAATACCCCCAGGGAAGGTGGTCCGGGGTAAGGAAGGTATGCTTCGGACTCCCTTCCCTAGGGGTATTTTTCTACCGGGGGCAAGCCCCTGGACCCCCTTTCCTGGGGTATTCCCTAACGGGGGCAATCCCTTCCCTGGGGGTATTTCGCCGTACAGATGTAGTATACCTTACTAGCCTCTTACCAGGGGCAAGCTCCCGGTCTCCCTTCCCTGGGGGTATTTCCCTACCGGGGGCAAGCCCCCGGACTCCCTTCCGTGGGGGTATTCCCTATCGGAGGCAATCCCCGGACCCCCTTCCCTGGGGTATTCCCTACGGGGGCAATCCCGGGACCTCCTTCCCTGGGGTATTTCCCTTCCGGGGGCAAGCTCCCGGACTCCCTTCCCTGGGGGTATTCCCCTATCGGGGGCAAGCCCCCGGACCTCTTTCCCTGGGGGTATTCCCCTATCGGGGGCAAGCCCCCGGACCTCTTTCCCTGGGGGTATTCCCCTATCGGGGGCAAGCCCCCGGACCTCTTTCCCTGGGGGTATTCCCCTATCGGGGGCAAGCCCCCGGACCTCTTTCCCTGGGGGTATTCCCTTATCGGGGGCAAGCCCCCGGACCTCTTTCCCTGGGGGTATTCCGGCGTACAGACAAAGCATACCTTCATAACCCTCTACCGGGGACAGGCCCCTGGGCCCCCTTCCCTGGGGGTATTCCTGCGCACAGACGAAGCATACCTTCATAAACCAAGCTCCCGCACCCCTTTCCCCCAAAATATTTAGCTTACTTTAAAGAGGCGGAGGGTATAACTCGGCAGCAGCAAGCAGGAAATGGTGCAGCCGCTTATTCGCCTCGGGCGGGCTTTACAGAAAATCACCCTCTCGAGGCACCCAACGGAATGCGCTTTCCGGCGGCCAAATTGTGGGACT
>NC_091563.1:23437228-23439728 GCF_042767895.1 Penaeus vannamei
TTCATAACCATCATCACCATCATCATTACCAACACCATCACCATCATCACCACTATCATCCCCATCAATGTTACCTATATAAATCCCATTATTCTCATAACCATCATCTTTACCATAAATATAACTATCATTATCATTAATGAACAAGGGCTGTATTAAACGCACAGGTATATCTCCTTGAATGGAAGTTATGTCAACTTTTGAATGCAAGTATAGAAACTCTATGTAACATACACACGCACGCACGCACGCACACACACACACACACACACACACACGCGCGCACACACACACACACACACACACACACACACACACACACACACACACACACACACACACACACACACACGCGCGCACACACACACACACACACACACACACACACACACACACACACACACATACACATACACATACACATACACACACACACACACACACACACACACACACATATATAGATAGATAGATAGATAGATAGATAGATAGATAGATAGATAGATAGATAGATAGATATAGATTTATAGAGATATCCATGCTTGAGGTACAATGATATATATATTACATTTTAACTCATCTCGTGCATATATCTCGTGTAATCAAAACTGCCGATTAATTGTGATAATGCGTCCGCCCGTAGTTGTCGCAGTGATTAATTATGATAATTATGATGATGATTATCACAGTTCGTGATTATATTGTTTAACCTATTTATCCAATACCATAATCAACATCATTGTTTATGCCGTAACTCTTATGTCATTTGTTAGCATTGTCATTAGAATTGTCATTATCGTCTTATTGTAATCATCATCATTATTGGTATCTTTGTTATTACTATTGTCAATTTTGCAGTTGTTCTTGTTATAGCTACTCATCATCTATTACCATTATCATTCTTATTATTACCATCATCATCAGTATTTCTATTATTGTTTATTTTTTATTACTATTATTGCTATCGTTATTGCCATTTTTATTACTATGATTGTTATATCTTTTATTATTTTCAGTACTATTATAATCCTCATTATTATGTCTATTATCGGTATGATTATCATTATTATTATTATTATTATTATTATTATTATTGTTATCTGTGCCATTATCATTATTATCGTTATTATTATTCTCCTATATTATTGTTATTATTATTATCATTATTCTCGTTATCATTATTGCAATTACACTTGTTATGAGCATTATCATCTTTGTTATCATTCTTATTCTTATTCTTCTTATTATTATTATTAACATTATCATTGTTATCATTATCATCCTTTTTGTTCTTACTCTTATCATTGTTGTCATCATCACTTGTATCACTATCATCATTACATCACTGTCATCACCATCATTCAATCATACTAATGTTCACAAATGTAGAAAAGGTATGAATGAGAACGAATATCTTCACGATACAAGAATTGCAATTGATCGGTTTCGCCAGAAATGTATTGTGAAGATATTCATTCTCAGCCATGCCATTGTCATTATCAGTATCATTATCCTTACCCTCATCCTTATTATTATCATTATCATCATTAGCACCTTTTTTCTTCTCTCACCCTCCTCCTACCTTTCTCTCTCCCTTCTCTTTCTCTCTCCCTCTATCTTTTCTTTTTCCTCTCTCCCACCCCCTCTCTCTCCCGATTCTTCCTTGAATTCCTCCCACTTTCAGCTCTACATCAGGCTCCTCCCACGTCCCTCATTTCCTCCTAAAACTCCCCCACTCCTTCGCTCCATTATTCCTTTCCCTCCCTCCCTAATCCGCCACTTATTTTCTCTGAGTCCCTTCACCTTTCTTCCTCCCTTTGCCCCTTCCCAACCCCCTTCTTCACTTTATGTCCCATCGCTTCATCTTCGTCTTGTCTTTCAGCCTCCTTCCTCTCCTTTTTTCTCTTTTCCCCTTTCTTCTCACCCTTCATTCTTGACCTTTCCCATTGATAGTCGTGTAAACAACAAATGTGTGCAAAATGACGGTCTAACTAAAACTAAAGATAATAAATGCTACAACTGCTACTACTAATGGTGATAAAACAAAAAATAATACTAATGATAACATTAACGATAATACCAATAATTTTAGCAATGATAACGGTGATTATTATTGTTGTTATTATATTATTTTAGCAATAACATTAACATTAATATTGATGATTATTATTGTTCTTATTATATTTTTATTATCACTATAAGAATAATAATAATACCAATGATAACAATCAATGCAATAATGGTGATAATGAAATTGTGTCCTTCTTTATAATCTTTTGTCAATGATCTCTCCATTTTATCCGAAATTACTTGAGTTCATGGAATATGTTTTGAGGCACAAAAGGTAACTTAACTGCACAAAAATAAGGAAACTTCAACTCCGAACTCAAGAGGAGAAGGTAAGCATAACATGGGAACTAATGATTACTTGATGTTATTTCATGATCGTTATTGTGGTCACCATCATGTCACTAACAGCCTCATCGTTAAAACTATATTC
>NC_091563.1:23444728-23449728 GCF_042767895.1 Penaeus vannamei
TCGATGTAGGCTGTAAGCAGCCCACCCCCGAACTCACAATGGAACTCTACAGTGACTCAAAATGCAAGGATACAGTCTATTGTGGACTTACCAGGAATGAATCCAGATTGCTCCAGTCACTGATGCCTCAGTAGGTGGTCTTTGATACGTCTCAGAAGGATGTGGGCAAGAACTTTGCCTGGTACACTGAGCAGTGTGATGCTTCGGTGATTGCTGCAGTCCCATCAGTCCCCCTTCCCTTTCCAGAGACGGATGTCCACACACCTCAACAGGTCAGGGGGAACGGTACTGGACTGCCAGATGGCAGCCAGGATAGCATGCAACCCCCGCACCATAGGTTCACCACCAGCCTTTAACAGTCCAACTGGGATGCCAGAAATACCCGCTGCTTTGTCACTCTTCAGCTTGGAGATCGCCTCCCTAACTTCAGTTAGGGAAAGTGGATCCTCGCTGATGGGTGGGTCCGGCAAGGGAATCAGGGCACTACCCGCTTCCAACTTAACTGTTGGTGGGATAACCTGATACAACTGCTTAAAATACTCTGCCCAATGCTCCCGCACCACGACAGGATCTCAGATGATCTGGCCACTTACTAAACGAACTCTTCGCATGTGACATGCGAAAAGGGCTTGGAGTTCAGCTTTCTCAGGGTTTGGTATGCAGGCCGAAGGTCATTTACTAAGAAATGGCTTTCGACCCCTTCAGCAAGACTCCTAATAAAATGTTCCTTGTCCATTCTTAACCAAAACCGAGTTCTGCGCACCTGAAAACAATGCAAATCCTGATCCCCTGCCAGACGAGCCACACGGCATTCATCTGTGGCTTCCAGTGTCTCTTGTGAGATTACATTCTTTCTTGCCCTCAGGCGTTTACCAATTGATTCTTGGGCTGCATCAAGTATTTCGCGCTTGAGAGTCCCACAGAAGGACAGGGTCCATCAGATTGTCAAGCGCTGTGACCAGAGATTGTTTCAGCAAACTTCCGAGCACACTCCCCATCCTTCAGCCTGTCCAATTGAAACACCCTAGGGTGATTATTGGCCCGCTGGGGAGTTTTGAAGTGAGCCTAGAGGGTAGCCACAACCAATCTATGGTCAATATCACAGAATTCGGCACTCCAATACACCCTGCAAATCTGGAGGATCCTCCAACGAGTGCTAACGAGTATGTGGTCAATCTCCTTGACTGCATTACCCGCATCGCTGTACCATATCCAACGATGTGGGTCTGAGTGCTGGTCCCAGGAGCCAGAATCCTCAATTTCTGGGACCTTGCAAAGTCCCAGAAAAGGAGTTATTCTCGCTGTCGGTAACAGCTCCCGAACCATAAGGCACTACAGATATCTCATAGCCATCTTGATCACAACCAGATACTGCCATGAAGTTACTCAGAACAATACGAATATCTCGCCGGGGCAACTATCTGCCGCAGATGCTAGTTTGGCATAAAACATTTTTTTCACATCGAGTTTACAAACATCGGTAGGAGGGTACAAAGCAATAAGAGACATGAAGCCAAATAACAATTTTAGTATCATTACCATTCTACGCTCATCGACTGGAGTAACCTCTATTACCGAGGGCTGGAGCCTACTGGAGATAGCTATGGCTACTCCCTGAAGAGGGTGACCATCGCTGCAGCCTGACCAGTAATAGGTGTAGCCACCTACACTGATCGTGCCACTGCCAGGTCTTCTCATCTCCGAGAGAGCAGCCACCTCAATTCTCAACCTCCCCAGTTCCCTCGATAGTAGGGGCAACCGATCACCCTGACGCAAAGAGCGGATGTTCCAAGCCCCCATCTTGACATCCTACCTGAGGTTCGCCCTCGGGCAGTCACTCCGTCACTCCGGGTGGACGCCACCGCTGCCATTCACGTCGACGCTGCCCCACATAAAAAGGGGCTGCGGAACCCACATATATATATATATATATATATATATATATATATATATATATATATATATATATACTTACACACACACACACACATTTATGTACATATATATATATATATATATATATATATATATATATATATATATATATATATATACTTACACACACACACACACATATATGTACATATATATATATATATATATATATATATATATATATATATATATATATATATATATGTATATATATATATATATATATATATATATATATATGTATGTATGCATATCTATATATATACATATGTATACATATATATATATATATATATATATATATATATATATATATATATATATATATGTATGTATATATATATGTATGTATGCATATCTATATTTATACATATGTATACATATATATATATATATATATATATATATATATATATATATATATATATATATATATATATATATATATATAAATATATATATATCTATATATATATGTATATATATATACATATACATATATATATATATACATATATGTATATGTATATATATATATATATATATATATCTATTTATATATATATATATGTGTGTGTGTGTGTGTGTGTGTGTGTGTGTGTGTGTGTGTGTGTGTGTGTGTATGTGTGTGTGTGTGTATGTGTGGTTGTGTGTGTGTGTGTGTGTCTATATATATATATATATATATATATATATATATATATATATATATATATATATATATATATATATATATATATATATATATATATATATATATATATATATATATATATATATATACATATATGTGTGTGTATGTATGTGTTTATACACATAAGGGCACAATCAGTATTCTTCTAATTACCATTCATATTCTCACAGTGGCAGACAATACTCGATTGCTTTGTTGTTTTCGTCTTAAGACGTTCCATTTTTCTTTTTTTTATTCATTGCATCATGATTGGAAAAATCACTTTTTTCTTCCCCTCCTTTCTCAGTCACTCTCTCTTCGACGCGGAATAACTCTTGGGAATAGCAAGCAGAGACGCCTATGGCCCGGGACCATTCTTTCGGCGAAGAGGAATTGAATTTCTTGATTTGATTGGATTTTTTCCTTTTGCTTCCTTGTGTCACGCCTCCTTTTCCTTCATTCATTTATGTCTAAGTATCTCTCTCCCTCTCTCACGCACACACATACATATACGTATGTATGTGTATGTGTGTATTTACACCCCCCCACACACACACATATACATATGTATGTACATGTATATATATACACATACATACCTATATATGTACATACACACATAAAATTTTCTTCCTTCTCTCCCTTTGTTATATGTATCTTTTTTCATTCCTACTAACAAAATCCATACTTTGCAGCAATGATGGAATCTTTTATTTATTCCGTTATTGCTTCACTGTCTTTTCTATTTTAAGAGACTTAATTCTGACGCGACGAAAGCGACAGCGCCTCCCGGTCTCTTTTAGAGCGAGCGCGAGACGCCATATCTGATCTAAAACGCCGGAACGGAAGCTTTTAGAATTCATGAGTGTCTTTGGATTCTTCTTCAGCAGCCGACTTGTGAGATGCTGATGTCAAAAGTGAGAGAGAGAGAGAGAGAGAGAGAGAGAGAGAGAGAGAGAGAGAGAGAGAGAGAGAGAGAGAGAGAGAGAGAGAGAGAATGTCAATGATTGTTATTCGGAGCAGATGCTGATTTCTTTTCCCGTCTTCATCTTTTTTTTTCTTTCTTTCTTTCTTTGGTTTCAGTCTTCTCTCTTTGCTTTTTCTGTTTCACATGATGTCCCCCTTCTTTTTCTCGTATCATTTCCTCCATTTATCAGATTGTTGTATTTGCCAGTAAGTAAAAATTGACAAATGATGACAGAACGCAGTACATATATATATATATATATATATATATATATATATATATATATATATATATATATATGTGTGTGTGTGTGTGTGTGTGTGTGTGTGTGTGTGTGTGTGTGTGTGTGAGTGTGTGTACATATAAGTTTAAATATTCGGGCCCTTTCCCCCCACCAAAAAAAAAAAAAAAAAAAAAAAAAAAAAAAAAAAAAAAAAACACAATCAATCCCCATCCAACTGAACCGAAAACAAGGGGGCCGGCCACAGGGCTATATATTAAGAATTTTCATACGGTAAAATCATAAACCATAGACCATAATCAGAGACCTGTTTAAGTTCACCTTTTCTCAGCAAAAAACACAAGGAGTTGGGGGGAGTTAATGGGCGCATTAGAAAGGTCTTGCATGGCTTAGGCTATGTCGCATAAGGGGTACCTATAAGGGATCAGAATGAAAAAAAAAAAAAAAAATACCACTTCAATATTGAAGCAACAGCACATGCTTGCAGGTTTATTTAAGGTGCTATGGAAACCTATCACAGAGTAAATTTTTAAATCAAACTGGGTACGGTATAAAAATTTTCATACCCTTATAGACCCCTTAAATCCACCTCTGAACAATGGCAAGGGTTACAGAGGTTATCCAAAGTGCTATGGAAAACTATTACAGAGTAAATGAGAATGGATATGGTTTAAGTACTTCTGTACCCCTTATAGACCCCTTAAACACCCCTACACAATGGGATAGGTTAGGAAGATGATCGAAGGTGCTTTAGAAGGCTATGATAGAGTAGAGGAGAATGCCCTTTAAATATAGTGAGCATAGGTACATGCATCACGTATATATACATATGTATATATATGTATATACACATATATAAATATATCAATGATATGGTCAAGCCGGATGGTTTACCCTTTGCACCAAGGCCCTAGCAGCTGCCTTCTCTCCTCCAGCGGACGCAGGCGTCGACTCCACTTTCCCTTTTGACACTTTCTTCTGAGCAAGCAAACGCCGCCGTCCCAAGGAATAGCTGGATAAGAGGACGTCTCTTCAGGCAGACCAGGCAGTCCCAGGAGAACAGCAGGAGAGACAGGGACAGACAATGGCCCTCAGTGCCCGGAGCACGGGTCTCTCCTGGTATCACATATCCGCCTCCCCAATAAACCAGCAAGCCAAGACCCCTTTCATTCACTTGCTTTATG
>NC_091563.1:23454728-23472228 GCF_042767895.1 Penaeus vannamei
GAAGTGGTTCTAGTTTTATTTTATTATTACCTGCAATTACCACAATCATGACTGTTATTGTTAATGTTATCATATTTATTTTCATAAATATTATTATTATCCTGATCATGGTTATTACTGTCTCATTATCATTATCCTTATTATCAACATTATTATCATTAATATCATTGTTATCTTCATTATTATCATTATCATTACTAACATCATTATTACTGTTATGATTACTGACATTATTATCATTGTCGGTGTTGCATCAATAAAAGTCATGAAAGTGATAATGCTTATTTTTCTAATTTTCTTATAATTGTAATTGTTATTATTTCTTAATTATTACTATTTACTTTATTATCATTATCATTATAGTTCATTATGATTATCAATGTCATTATTATTACAGTTCAGTATCCATGTCATTATTATTATTGTCATCATCATTAATATCTTACTTTTACTATCATCAATATTTTTATTCCCATTACTATCATCAATATTTTTATTCCCATTACTATCATCTTTCTTATTGTCATATTTACTGCCGTTTTCAATGTTAATATGATTATTATTATTTTCATTATTAACATCATCATTATTAACATCATTATTATAGTCATTAATAACATCATTATTATTACTATCATTATTAATGTTCACAGCTTTTCAGCTGGTTTTGTGCGTGTGGTATCTAGTTAAAGCCTTTGACCTGGGATATCCAGCTCCTTCCTTAATATTCTAGCGGATCCTAGTAGTGCAGAGAACCGCACTCTGTCCACTTCTTTCTCGTCCACCTCCAGCATTTTCAAAAACTCTTCCAGTCGTCCTACTGCCCCCGGTGCTCCAACAATGACAGGTACTACATTCGTTGATGTCATCCACAGCCGACTTATTTCCCTAGACAGGTCCTGATGTTTTTCTATTTTCTCCTCTTTTTCTTCTATGCGTGCATCCCCTGGCACTGCTATGTCTATTATCCAAGTATGGTTCATTTCCTTGTCCTTCACAACGATGTCTGGTGTGCGATCGTGTACTACGTGATCTGTTTGTATTGAAAAGTCCCACAGGATTTTAACTTTCTCATTCTCTGATGTGTAATCGTACCAATTCCTTTCATGTTGGAGTCCGTATCTTTTGCACAGGTTCCAGTGGACCAACTGTGCCAATTTATAGTGCCTCTTCTTATACTCAGTTTGAGCAATCTTGGAACATTCACTGATGGAACGTGGTCTCGTCTCTCTCGTTACACATCTTGCAGAGAGATGTTCCAGACTGCTTTTCTATTTTGACTTTCCTCCATCGTGTTGGCAGTGCCTGTTCTTGCACCGCGGTGATGAGTTCCTCTGTTTTTTTCTTCATATAGTCATTCTTTATCCACTTGTAAGTTCTCCTTATGTCTGTCTTGTCCGCTATCTTGGCATACTGCCTATGTAGTGCTTTCTCCTTCCAGTCCTTCTCCTTTGTTTCTTTCTGTTGGTTTTGATATTCACTTTTTGATCTTTTGATTTGGTTTTCGTCAGTCTCTTCAGCAGTCTGTTATATCCTTTCTCTTCGGTGTTGATGTAATCCTACAATCCATGGTCCTCAGTTCTGATGGTTTCCTCGGCTGATTGCAATCCTCGTCCACCTTCATTTCTCTGCAAGTACAGTCCAGCCACATTCGCTCTCGGGTGTAGCGTTCTCTTGATGGTCATTATTTTGCTTGTCTTTCTGTCCATATTCTGTAATTCTTCCTGTGTCCAGTCAAGGATCCCTCCAGAGTGTCTGAGTACAGCAACTGCACATGTGTTGATTGCTCTTATAATATTGCCACCATTCAGTTTCGATTCCAGTAGTAGTTTGATTCTCTTGTATTCTTTTCCTGGTCTTTTCCTTCATTTCCTTCATCTTGATATCACTCGCCTCCACAACACCCAAGTATTTGTACTTCCCATTACCCAGATCTCCCATCTGTTCACCATCAGGTAACAAGATCCCATCATCTTCTGCCTTCTTCCCTCTTTTCATCACGATGGTGGCACACTTGTATTCCGAACCTCATCCACATATCTTGTGTGTATTCTTACAGTTTACCCGTATAGTTTCAGATT
This sequence comes from Penaeus vannamei, assembly GCF_042767895.1. NCBI lineage: Eukaryota > Metazoa > Arthropoda > Malacostraca > Decapoda > Penaeidae > Penaeus > Penaeus vannamei. The sequence continues at coordinate 23,456,810 of NC_091563.1, forward strand.
GTCCATGTATAGCAGGTGGATAATCTTACCAGATGGTGTTCTGGTAAGATTATACCCCAGCTTAGCCTCTCTGAGCATCACACTCAATGGTATCAGGCAGATGATGAATAGTAAGGGTGATAGCGAATCTCCTTGGAATATCCCTCTCTGGATATTCACCGAAGCCAGATGTTGTCCACCACATTCTAAATTTGTGGTCCACTTCGTCATGCTTCTGCACAGCAGAGTCCTTATTCCTTCTGCCACCCCCACCATCCTCAGCGTTTCCAATATCCAAGAATGTGGCACCAAGTCATAGTGCGTCTTGTGTAACGTCCTTAAGTCCGTATTTAGTTTAATCCTAATCTACCGTGTGTGTACCGACAATCTCCGCTACCAGACGGCGCGACAATAGTGTTCAGTAAAAACTGTCGTACTCACTATTCTATCACCATCGTTATCACCGTTATCATGAAAATATGTCAGAGAGAAGTTAAATGTCGCGCGTGAAATTCGCTCTTTTGGGAGATTTTTTTTTTTTTTTTTTTTTTTGTAATGTCATGTTTTTGGTAATAATATTTAAGAAACTATTTTAGACATCTCTTAGGTTTCAAAATATCTATTATATTTAATGTGTATTTCATGAAACATGTTTTCATAATGCTAATTATCTTGTGCCTTTTTATCTCTGCACTGCTTTGCCTCCTAATTGTTTAAAGTGTTCTGTAAATAATAATATAAACTCAGATGCTTCTGAAGACCACCTTTTCCTTCCCTTCATCCCAGACGTACCTACATGAGTGAAGACAAGGCATTAAAAACTTAATCATATTATCAGTTAATTCTTGATGCCTCCCAATGTTCCCAAAATTGAAAACTAAGACTAGCATCATATCAAAGTAAGAAAGTTCGTACCTCTATTTTCTGTATACATTTCTTCAAGATTATCTGTTTCAAATATGATTTGTTTGGAATCTTAAGTTAATGGACTGCCCCTTTAAATTTCTATCAATTTTCGTGATGTTCCTGCTGTTAATGTGACGATCCTGGTCTCGTATTTCTGTGCATGTGGGAATAGGTTTTACAAATCTAAAGGGTGGGAGTTGAGGTATGTTGTCTTTTTATTGCTGAAAAATCAGTGGTAATTTGAAATATTTCTGTGCAATGTTGCTCTTCATACATAACTGTTGCATGTTGTGTAGGGTAGCGTTTGGAGCAAGTCATGCACTCATACCTGTAAATAAGCAACAAAATCATGCAAAAGATATCTATTTAACATTCATCCTTCATGTCCCAACGCATCTGATATAGAAGGCAGTATTAAAGATATTACCTAAAGATTTGCAGTCCGATATAAAATTTACTTGGATAAATAAGCCTTGCAATTTGCATTCAGACACTGCATTGTTAAAAGATTTTTCTGACAACTGATATTCATTCTTTATAGATTGGAGAAAAGGTGATTGTTATAGAAAATTGTAGTCAGTCACTCAAGATGCAGTTTGATCTTCATATGATAATTGCGAGGCACAAGTCATAAGGGAAACATAATTATTTGTAAAATATTCTATTTTTTTATGATAACGATCTTATAGTTATAGTAGTAAAATGGATAACGAAACTGCTCCAACAACTATAAAACCAATCTTTATTTCAATGACCCTCAAGTACAAAATTGACATTCACCAATTAATATCCATCGCACAGTTTCCTCGGACTTCTCTTTGCTGTGTTGCATCGTGTTGGAAGAGGGAAACATGTTTTCTTCAGGATGCTGTTCAGGAGGTCCATAGAAAAGTATACTTGTTAATTCTGTAGTTAAGTAGTTGAGAAAAACTCAGCACATAATTTTTCTTTAAAACACTGGTTCATATTTGATTTAAAACGTCAACTTGTGTGACCTTGACCATATAATTTTTACTCCATTAACCTGGAAATATGAGTTCCATGCCCGCAGCCTCTGAACTTCAAAGATTCCTCGTGGGATTATATAGGTTTTTATATTCATTACCATAAGCTATTTCCTTTATCAGAATATTTGATCATTTGTGTAAATATATACAATTTCACTTTCATAATAAATACTAAGTATGAAAATTCTAAGGGTCGTACTTTAAAATTCTACCGCCAGCACTGGTGGTGGCGTCCAAGTGGCGGTGGACCAGTTTCGTACTTTAAACACCCGAACTTCGAATGCCTGGCGTTCCGACGCCCCGAACTGGTGTTATATTATTGGAACCTGAGTGGCGGTGGGGCACCAGCATGAATGTGTCTTTCATGGTGGCGTTCGACAGCGTTCTTCTATACTGTTAAGCCTACACAACGAATATTTATTTCATAATAGGCAAAACGACACAGAAAATTTGGATGCAGTTTTTTTATGATCATTTAGTAATTATTTAACAATCGAAATATTTTGAGAAGACTTTACTGCGTATGTTACAGTCTATCCCAACACTTCTCGCCTCACTTTGGTCGCCTTATTTCAACGTTTCTTAATAGTCTGTTGAACATGAAGCAAATGCATTTTGTAGAATCTTTAATGCGCATTACATAGTATTAAAAACATGATCACATGTATGAATAACAAATATTTCGCATTTTGCTAATCTTGGCATAGCCGAAATATTACTTAGCTTATGACGTATTATATGCATGTGTGTGTATATACACGCACACGATATATATATATATATATATATATATATATATATATATATATATATATATATGTGTGTGTGTGTGTGTGTGTGTGTGTGTGTGTGTGTGTGTGTGTGTGTGTGTGTGTGTTTGTGTGTGTGTTTGTGTGTGTGTGTGTATGTGTGTGTGTGTGTATGTGTGTGTGTGTGTGTGTGTGTGTGTGTGTGTGTGTGTGTGTGTGTGTGTGTGTGTGTGTGTGTGTGTGTGTGTGTGTGCATATATCTATCTATCTATCTATCTATATATATATATATATATATATGATATATATATATATATATATATATATATAAACAAATGTATATATTTATGTATGGGCATACACAACTTTCATATTACTTTAATACTTATAGGTGTTCCATTCCTATTACTCTGAGGTGAATGGCTAGATGTGGACTGCAATTGAAATTAGCAGATAATCTTAAATGATCCCAGGAGTTTCCTGGTGTATCAGGGGAAATTGGCATTTTAGAGACACAGTGTGTATGTGATCCTGTTTTAGAATTATATGTGGTGCATTTACATGACATCTGTAAAACTGCAGACTTTTAGTAAACATTGACTGCAGCACAGAATTAGAGCAAACATAGAATGTTTGCTTGAAAATATTGTATGTACGCCCTCATATCTCATTTCTAATGTAAGCAACCCTACTAGAGGTTCTAAAATTAGATATGATGCAATTCACAGAAGAATCATGAATTTGATTGTGAGAAGGCATTTGATGTGTGTCAGAGAAGATTAATTTGTGCCAATTTTCACATAAACGTGGTCATTTAACAATGGGTTATTATTCCTCCTAATGAACATGTAAATAGTAATAATATTAACAATTAAAATTACAATGAGAGGGAGAAGGTAAAATTGGCAGATGAGAAGGATTAAGGGGATAAAAGCAGGCATTATAAATACTGTGTATGTGTATATGCCTGCATGTATATGTTTGAAAGATTATGAATATGTGTGGCAGTATTAAGGTGTAAGAGCAAGTGAATGCACTTTTTTCTATAAGATAAGCTGTAGGTTAATATTTTTTATCGGTATTTGAAGTGATAGCCTAGATGAAAAAGTCAACAAGCATCAAATTTCACGCCAATTTCATGTTTTGATTCGCTAGATAGTAGCGGTTATTGTCGGAGCACTTTTCGTGGCGGCCGAACGCCAGCAGAGGCGCTGGCGGTCCCTGGCGTTGCCTTGTAGCCGACCCCCGCAACCTGCAGCGCAGCATACTTCCCCCAGGTTGGGTCCAGGTCCACAGCCTGTCCTCTCGCCCTCACCATCAGCAGCTTCTCGACGACGCATACCGAGACCTGAGTGGTTGACCACGGACACCTCACGGCTCGCCTATTAGACCACAGGCTCCCCTCGTGCCCGGGTAGCTTACACAGCTCAGACCCACTTAAGCTCCCGCACCCGGGCCGAGTTCAGCACTCACGATCCTCCAGCCGAGCAAGACATAGCAAGCAGCAATTTGGCCTACCCAGGCCTTTGCCGATGGGTGAGCCGCCCCGGCTCTCCCCGGCGATCTCCAGCACACCAGCCATACCTGTGGGCACTCACACCCACACACAAAAGCTCCTTAAAGAGATGATTGACACCAGTCTATGGCGGATACCAATCCATTGCCATACTGGTGACTTTCCGTAGTGACACAAATACCCAGCCTTCTGGAGTATCACGGTTATCGCTCGCTTAGCTCCCTCACTGGAGGGGGAGTACCTGTAGCCGACCCCCGCAACCTGCAGCGCAGCATACTTCCCCCAGGTTGGGTCCAGGTCCACAGCCTGTCCTCTCGCCCTCACCATCAGCAGCTTCTCGACGACGCATACCGAGACCTGAGTGGTTGACCACGGACACCTCACGGCTCGCCTATTGGACCGCAGGCTCCCCTTGTTCCCGGGTAGCTTACACAGCTCAGACCCACTTAAGCTCCCGCACCCGGGCCGAGTTCATCAGGGGCTTACCTGGATCTTTAGGTCCAAGGTTTTTTTTTTTTGTGTTTGTCATCGTGGATGAATTAAAGAGATTGACACCCCCACGACGGACAAGACGATTGGCTCTTGGTGTAACTGCTTTGGGTGCAGTTGCGCAATACCTGCTTTGGACTAGTGCCTTTAATTACAGCCTTGATGTGCGAGTAATTAAAAGCACGACGCACAGTGGCAGCCGATAGTTTCGCTGCGAAGTGTTCGGCCGAACACATAAGGGCTCACGCCCGTTCGGCAGGGTTCCGACCCCGACCGGCCTTCCCAAATAGAGACTGTTGGCTACCCTGTGTGCTTCACCGTTTTTTGATACCATTTCCACCCTTTCATCGTCCAGTTGAATTAGCTCTGCTAGCCTCCCTTCTACCCATCATCCATCAAATTAGCGTATTCTGGGGAGCCTATCTCTTGCGAGGAGGCTCTCCAGAATATCTTCATTATCACTGAGGTGGCAGTCACACACCTCTTTAAGGTCCATAATGGCTTCAAAGTGACAGTTGCCAAACCCGAACACCTGACCCCATTTCTTTCGGCCGACGGCCAAAGAAAGCTCAAAGATCACGGCTTTTCACCTGTTCCCTCCCCCGAGATGAAGGCTAAGTGTACGATCGTGGCGAAAAAGATCGACAAGACGATCCCCCCACGATCGTGCGAGTCCATCTGCCAGGAGGTTTCCGTCAAGAACGGTGTCACTGTTCTCGACGTTTACAAGCCACCCGAGTCGAGAATCGTCAAGATTCGCGTCTCATCCCCCGAGGAAGCCCAGAAACTTCTCTCTCGGGGACTCATGATGTTTAATACATCGGTCCCCACCTACAACTTGGAACCCGAATGCTTTATTCACATCGACCAATGCCTTAACTGATACCGTTTTCACCACAAAAAACACCAATGTACATACCCCCAGAGATGCTCTCGGTGTGCCGGCGACGGTCATTTCTTCGCCAGGTGCACTGAAACCATCAAATGCTGCAACTGCGAGGGATCGCATGTCGCAGTTAGTGGATCCTGCCCTAAACGGAAGGAAATACTTAAGGCAAACCGAGCTAAGCTCCGCCAAGACAACAACTCTGTCCCTTCCTACGCAACAACAGCTGCTACATGACCCGCTCAGACCAGTATACCCAGACGACCCACGACTTCCCCTCGGACAACTCTGCCCACACAACCCCCAACAAGCACCCTCACACCGAACACAAACCGAAAAATCCAAGCCATATTACACGTAAGTCTCATCGCTGCCAAATACAACGCAAAAAGATTCGCAAACATTGTCCCTATTATGCTCCAGAGAAACGGCTTCCCCAGCATTGTTGTCCCTGAGGAAATCTTTGAAGACGACAACATATACATCCCTGAGTACGCCACAACAAACACAGAAACCACAGGAAATGAGGTGACGAACACTCACCCAGAGCCTCATTCTTCCTCACAACACCGACACCTCGTTTTGCAACCTCAGCCACAACGAAGGCAAAAAGAAACTGCACAGGCACACCAAACTACAAATACCACTGATCACAAACGCCAACAAACCACACCACCATCCATGCATACCAAAAAAGACAAGAAGGATCCTCCTGCCCCCGAAGCTCGTCGTCGTAGATTGGATGACACCATTTTTGACGACGACAGTAGCGACTCCGACATCGATGTCGAGAGCGTTCTCGAGGCCGGGCTTGGGCTCTCGACTGGAGCCATGCTCCCTGCCAGGGGACACCTGGGACAGCGCGGAAGCATAGGGAATTGGTCCGCCGATTCTCAGGACTTCCGTGTTGGTTCACAGGACTCCCTGCCTGACCTTGAGGAGCCGTCGATCGTGCATCGATCGCGGAGCCGCTACAGGGCTCAGGTTACGCCACGCAAGGTACACCCAGGTAGAATGGGTGTACCTTGAGTGTCCAACTGACGACCGACCGAGCCGACGCGGGTTCTTCCACCTCGGTGGAGGACCCCGTGTTGGCTAGGTCAATCTAGACGCGCAATCCCACGCACAAGCTGCATCTAAACAAAACAAAAACTCTCTCCTTCACACACAAACACTCTACTCACACCAACAAAAACACTGACAAACACAAACTCCAGCTTGTTCTGATGGAATGAAGCACTCAGACGGTTCCCTGTAGTGGGTCGTGACCGATCTATTACACGTCTGAACTCCGCGAGGAAGCCTCTCACTTCCTCCTTAACATCCTGTGGGGTGAGTTGGCCTGTAGACAGACCAACAAACTCCGTGCTTGACCCACCACTGGCTGGATGGACTCACCCTCCATCTCTTTCTTTGGCATGGGACAGGGAATGATGCAGTTTTCGGGTTTTGCCGCATCACTTTGAAGCCACCTTCTACTCATTCCTTTCAATTTTCCCCTTCCCCTATCCACTCGTTTTGTTCAGTTTTTTTTCAGTGTTCAGTTTTCGTGTTCTCTTTCTGTCTGTTTAGTTTTGTTGTTTGGTTTCTGTTGTCCTGTACCTTTTAATCTCACTAATAAAGTAATCTCCCCCAGGTACTGCCCTCTCTTATCCCCATTTTTAAATACCTTCACCTCGTCTCCTGACGCTTGTGACCGCCACCTCACCCCTCACCCCTCACCCTCACTCATACCATATCCCTGCCATGGCGTTGACCCTCATCCTTATCCTTACCCTGACATCCCACTGGTTTCGGTTTCCGACACGTGGCGCTTGCTGCTAGTACTCGTGCCAGGACCATAAATCCTTTAGTGTAAGGGTTTGTGCGAGCCGAGGAAAGAAGCGCCACGGCCAGTGGAGTTAACCCAATCGTGGTGAGGCCGCCCGAGCCGCGCCCCTCCGGAAGACCTGCGGCCGAGGGAGAGAAATCTCTTCTCGACCCGGGCGGGAGTGGCCAGCCTCTGTGTGGCCTCACTCGAGCTTCATCCTGCTTCAGCGGTGATGGTTAGCCGAGGGACAGCTCTGAAGCCACGGTCGAGAGGCCGTGGCTCCGAGCATACCGCAGATGGCGCCAAAAACCTGCTAACTTCTCTCCCCTCCCCCTCAGTTAGCCGAGAGGCTCTGTGTTCGCCATAGCGAGGCGTGGAGCCCCGTGGGAAAATTGTGGTGAGGCGAGCCGCGCTCAAGGTCGTGGGGTATTACCCGCGCCACGAGTCGCGGCCTTGCCCTACCGCACGATCTCACGAGGTACGGCCGCGCGGTGAACACGCGAGTCTGCCGATGGCGCTGGGCCCCTCGACCCTTTTCCTCTTTCAACAAACCCACTCCAACTATTACCCCAAGTTTATCCCGCAGGCTGGGTGAAGCCCCGGCTCCTTCTTCTCCTAAAATTCTTTTCCTCCTCCTTATCCTTCTCCTATCTCCACTCTTCCTCCCCCCCCCCCCCTCTTCTTAACACTTGTTGTTGTTGTCGAGTTCATCACTCACAATCCTCCAGCAGAGCAAGACACAGCAAGCAACAACTAGGCCTACCCAGGCCTTAGCCGACGGGTGAGCCGTCCCCGGCTCTCCCCGACGATCTCCAGCACACCAGCCATGCATGTGGGCACTCACACCCATACACAAAAGCTCCTTAAAGAGATGATTGGAACCAGGCTATGGCGGATACCAATCCATCACCATAGCCTTGTTTTTAGAGTAAGAATTCGAGTCGCTCGTGAGCGCCAGACAGCGAGCGCCTCCGTTCGAATGTTTTTAAAGTACGGCCCTAAGACGATCGATGTTATTGCCGAAAATAACTCTGAATGGCAACTCAAGCGATGGCATCAGTGAAGTTCATGACAGACACGTGACGTAACAGTACATGATTAGTCGGATTAAAAAATGAGCTTAATATTAAAGCCTGGTCCAGTTGTGCATTAAAAGTTAATCCTGGATGCTGCCAACGCGCATGCGCACTAGAGATCTGGATTAAACTTTAATACTGGACTAACTCTTATGGCATCTACAGAAGACGCCCATACACTTTTTGGTAGTCTATCCATCCCATTGCGATTCCGGTTTTCCGCTGTTTACAATCCTTCAGTATCACCTTATCAAGCACCAGATGGTCTTTCGTTCCTCTGTATCCTGCTCTACATCCCTTTTGTTCCTCTCCAATCAGATCATTGTCTTCCAGGTGCCTGTATATCTCAACAGACAACATGGACGTCAACAACTTCCATACAATAGGTAGGCAGGTGATTGGTCTATCCTGGTATCCTTCCTTTTGATTTATCCATTTTTATCAATACAGTTCTCCCAGTTGTCATCCATATAGGTGTATGTGCTGTCTCCAGGCATTCATTCATATATTCTGCAAACTTGGCGTGAAGGTTGATCAGGTTTTTTATCCAAAACTCTTTCACAGCGTCTAGGCCTGGAGCTTTCCAGTTTGGTAACTTCACTAGCGGTTTATTCAGCATCTCGTTATTATTCTCACGTCTTGTTGTCTGTTTGGTCCCCCCAGCTTTTGTTGTACTCTATTAATCCATGGTGCATTTCTATCATGTTCAGTTGCTTGTCCTCAAATGTCCTTCCAGAATCTCTTGGTTTCCTCTTCCTCGGGTATTTGGTCTGCTTCCCGTGTCTTGTTTTGAACTTTATCGTGGAATCTTTTCTGGTTGTTATCAAACACTGTTTTTGTTGCTATTGTTTCACCCTGTCCTCATACCTCTTTAGTTTCGCTGCAGTTGCTGTCAATCTCTGCTTCAGCTCCTGAAACATTTGTTGGAATCCCCTTCTTTTGATGTCATGTCTTTGTTCTTTCTTTCTAGTCTACCATTGTAGTCCCTGTTCATTGCTTCCTTAACTCTATTTATATCTTTTTGGATCTATTCCACACTTGTTTTCAGCCTTCGCTTCCACGGTGGTTCTTCATATTCCTTCCTGTTCTTTGCCAGTTTCTGTGTGACTATCTCTACACTCGCATAGAATGTGTCATTCAGTTTTGTGATGCTATCAATCGGTACAAATTCTATGACTTCATTTATTTTCTTCAACTCCTCTGTGATCTTCCGTTTGTCCACATGTCTGATGTTAGGTAACTTTTCTCTCATCACCTGCAGCCCATCCATTTGGGTCGTTATTCTTTCAACTAGATTCCTCTTCTCTTCTGTTAGCAATGTCACATCTCTGATGTTATCAGCTCCCTGTTGGTGTTGCTCACTTCTTGGTCTATTATCGATTCTTTTCATTTAAGTTTACTCCGCCATTCTCGTCATCTCTGCAGTGTCTCCCTCTCCATCCCTTTCATAAGTCTCCATTTCTCTCATTTTGATCTCGTCAAGCTCCTCAGATATTAACCACTTTTTGTTTACTATCACTCGTGCCTGCATTGTCAGTCTGTTTGTAGTCGGTGTGAATCCACTGTCTTTCCAGATCTTATCAATTCTCTGCATGTAGCCTCTCTTGTTTGGTTCACTGCGGTAATAGCACCGCATAATCTTGATGTTATCTGCTCTCGAAAACTTCATACGTTGATTAGCTGTCTTTTCAATGCCAGTAATAGTATGACGACCCTGGGCTACCTGGTCCTCCACAGCGCCATTGCCGGGCGAGAGCTGGCTGCTTGCAGTAGCCCTCCCATTTACGCCGTTAGTCTGTATTTCATCATTTGTATTCATCATGTGTGTATGAGTATTTTTTTTTTTTTTTTTTTTTTTTTTTTTTTTTTTCATGTTTGAATCCCTCATCCATTTTCTGTAGGGGTTGGCTCCCTTAGCTGGAGATTGGCACATCTAACCCACCCAGCAGTGGGATTTGTTTTCTGTCAGGGTTTACTCCCTTAGCCTATCACTAAAGGTGTTACCCACAAGGCAGTAGGGGCCAGTGAGAGCCGAGCACCAAAGCCGGAATTCTGGAATTCCATCCAGACTGGCGCTAATTATTATTATTATTATCATTATTATTATCATTATTGTTATTATGATTATTACTATCATAAATATCATTATTATCATCACTATTAATAGTAATATTATCATCATCATTAATATTATTACTTTCATATTTATTATTACTTCAGCTACTTCTATTGTTGACGTTTTTTGTTAGTTTGTTTGTTATTGTTGCTACTGGTTTGTCGTTATTAAATATCGCCAAGGTAATTGCAACTTTACAGTAATGCTTGGTATTTCTGTCAGTATTTATCTAAAATAACATCATAATTGCTGCCGTTGTCATGATCTTTGGTATTTTCACTACCAGCATTATCACTTGTTATCTAAATCACCGTTAAACGTTTTACTGTCATTGCTGTTTTTATTATTTCTATTGTTATCAGCCTCATTGTTGTGATTATCATCGTGTACATGATGATTATCATTTGATGTTTTTATATTTGTTCCTATTCCTGATGTTGTCGATCAGGTTTAATGCGAGTCATCTGAAGAAGAAAGAAGAAGAAAAAAGAAAAGAAAGAGAATATATATATATATATATATATATATATATATATATATATATATATATATATATATATATATATATATATATTACCATTTTTTTCCATTCCTCGATTTTTTTTCTTCTTCTTCAGATGACTCACATGAAACCTGATCGAATTAACGACAACATCAGGAACAGAAAAAAGATAATAACATCAAATGATAATCCTCATGTGCACGAAGATGATAATCACAAAAATGAGACTAATAACAATTTGTTTTCGACTGTCTACTTTTCAACCCCTATAGATAAAGAAATCAGTAAAGTGGAAATATTATTTATAAAACCGAACTTGGAAAATGCACGTTTTCATAAAGCATGGAATAGAAAAGAATAGAGAAAATAAGGGGAAAATGAAGAAAAGCCTTGTATAAACACTTTGTTATGCTTGTATGTGTGTGTATGTGCGTATAAATATGTGTGATTGAGACTGCACATATGTCTGTGAATGTGTGTGTGTGTGTGTGTGTGTGTGTGTGCACGTATACACGCACACTTACATCCTCACAGCCAAACGCACCTGCAGGTATCCACACGCGTACCCACATACAAATACACCCCTTGGCACAAGCGCACCTCGAAGGGAGCGCGCGGCAGAAGAGAGCGAAACGGAATCAAAAGCCGCCGTCTGTTTCATGCAGCAGCCAAGGAGAATTCCCTTCGTTAACTGAGAGAAGAATCAAAGGTTTGCATTGTGAAAGAACAAAGATCTTTCCGGAGGAGGGGAAGGGAGTGGGGAGGGAGGAAGAGAAGGGGTGGGGAGGGAGGAGGGGAAGAGGGTGGGGAGGGAGGAAGGGAGGAGGGATGGGATGGGAGGGATGGGAAGGAGACGTAGATAAAGAGCAGGGAGGTATAAGAGGTATATTGGGAAGGGGCCTGAAACTAAGGAGGGAGTTAAGGGGAAGCGGGAAGGGAGAGATGTCGATGGAAGGGGGATGGGAGGGAAGCAGGGCGACAAGAAAAAAAAGGCAGAGAAAGAGAGGAAAATGAGGCAAGGGTGACCGGGGGAGGGATGAAAGGAAAGGGGTAGGGTTGGTAAGGACAGGAGAGGAAGGGGGTGGAGGGGGGAGGGGAGAAGGGAAGAGGAGGACGAAGATGAGAAGGGGGCGAGGAAAGGGAATGCTGATACGGGACAAGAAAGCAGGGAGATAAGGGAAGGAGTAAGGGCGAGTGCAATGAAAGGGAGGGGAGGGAGGGGGAGGGGCCCAGGTGGGGAGGGAAATACCAGATTTGTTTTTTTGCCGAAAGTAAGTACGAGGCGTGATATGCAATACTTTGAAAAAGAGATAGAGGAAGATTGGAGCTGGGAAGAGGTGAAGGGAGGGAGGCAGAGAGAGGGAACGATAAGAAAAGAAAGGAGAGAGGAACACTGATTAAGAAAGTAAGGGAGATATAGATGGAGAGAGAGAGACAGAGAGAGGGAGAGAGAGATAAAGTCACAGAGACAAACAAAGTCAAAGATAAAAGGTGAGAAAGATGGATTAAATACAGAAAGAATGAAATAGACAAGTCGGAGCAAGAAAAGAGACAAAATTCAAGAGCATCAAAACAAGAGAGAGAAGACAGAGAAAGACGATGGGAGAGAAAGCGAGATTAAAGAGCAAAAGAACAGAAAGCGAAGAACCAGAGGAGGACGAGAGACAAAATGGAAAGGCAAGAGAGCACCAACTTTGTCCGTTAAGCCTACTTGTGTTCATATTCCTACTCTGCGGCTGAAATGCCAGTGTCATGCACTTGTTAATTCTAGGAAATTGCTCGAGATTTAATTAGCAAAATATTCAGTATTCATGTAAGCAAATTCTGAAGCAAAATACTTCATTTGTAAACGAAGTTTGGTAAACTTTGTTATCGCCCGGACCGTGTGCTTTGATGCTTGTGCTTTTTCTTCTTTTTCCTTTTTTCGAGTAAGTTTCATTTCCATTTTTCTGGTTTTATTAGGTTGAAAAGATAGTGATGGTTTTACGCAAGGCAGATCTGCAACATTTATAGATGTATTACCTGTGGGTAACTTTCCACTATCACTATATGCAATAACGTTCTTTTTTAACGAATACAAATTACATCTGATTGAAATCCGTGATCATGCATAGATAATAACAATTACTTTTAAATTCAAGTTTATGGTATTAAGAAATCTTGGAAAAACTGATTTATAACTTTGACGGTGAAGATAGACGCACGGATCAGCTAGGAAGTAAAATAGAAGGATCATCTCTTATGAATTTCTGTTTTAGCAAAGGATACTTTTACTGTTAATACAACTATACTGTTATCAGCACTGCTGGCACTGATGTTCTTGTTAGTTTTATTATCTCCATAACTGCTTTTACAGTTTTATAGTGTTAATTTTATTGTTATTATCATTGTTGATATTATCATCATTTTTAATATCATCAATATCATCATTATCATTCCTATGATTATTGTAATAATTACTGTTATTGGTATTATCATTATTGTCAATGTTACTGTTATAATCATCATTATTAGTAGCAGTATTAGTATTGATATTACTTTATTATCAATATTATCATCATTTTTCCTATTATTATCAGTACTATCATAATCATCATTACTATTGTTATCAATGTCATTTTCTGTACTGACTTTATGATGATTGTTATCATTATGATCAGTAATGGTATTACTTCTATCATTACACTATTATAATTATTATGATTATTATTATCATTATCATTTTCTTATTTATCATCATCATAATGATTATCTTGATCATTATCATTATTATCATAATTACTGTTATTTTTTATTTTATCATAGCCTGCAAACAGATTTTAAGGAGACGGGAATAACTAGTGACGAGTATCCCTTTAGGGAAAATTGTAGAAAATTGTGAAAGAATGGCGACCCTGTATTAAGAAGGGATTAATCATTCTAAAGGATATCATCCTTACCTTTATTATAATGAATTATTATTATTATTATTGTTGTTGTTGTTATCATTATTATTATTACTATTATTATTGCTATCATCATCATCATCATCATTATTGTTATTGTTATTATTGTTATCATTATTACCATTACTATTGTGATGATGATGATGATCAGAATGATGATAATAATAATGATAATGATGATAGCAATAATGATAATAATGCTAATACCAGCAACAATAGTAATAATAATAATAAGAATAGAAATAATAACAAAATAAATACAATGATAGTAATAGTTATATTAATAATAATATCAATAACAATAACAGTAATATTCATGATGATGGTGATAATGAGAAGAGTAATAATGACATTACTAATAATAATACAAATAATAACAATAATAATAATAATAGTAATAATAATAATAATAAAAATAACAACAATGATAATAATAATAATGATGATAATGATAATAATAAGAATAATGATGATAATAATAACAATAATGATAATAGTGATATTGATAAAAATAATGATAAGAATAATAACAATAATAATAATAACAATGTCGAAAATTTTAGCAATAATAACAGTAATAATACTGGTAATAGTAATAATAATGATAATGAAAATAATAACGATAATAATGAGAGTAGTAGTAGTAGTTTTAATAATAATAATAATGATAATGATAATAATAATAATAATAATAATAATAATAATAATAATGATAATAACAATAATGATAACAGTATTAGTAATAATGGTAATAACAGTAATAAAAACGATAAGTAAAACAAGACCCAAAACATTAAAATTACTTTCATCCCAATCTCCTGGCTTATATACATACATATATATATATATATATATATATATATATATATATATATATATATATATATATATATATATATATATATATAAAGAGAGAGAGAGAGAGAGAGAGAGAGAGAGAGAGAGAGAGAGAGAGAGAGAAATACTCTTTTTAATTATGCATAACAATATCTAATTTTATCTTGCGTTGATGTCAGTTGCCTCGCAGACTTTCGGTTCGTGACTTTCCTTTGAATGAACACTGGATCTCTTTGGTAAAGGTATCTCCCTATGGCCACTCACACACCCACCAACCCGACTGAACTCTGCTTTCCACTCAAAACCCACTCACTCGCACACTCAAAACCCACTCATTCACACTCAAAACCCACTCACTCACTCTCAAAACCCACTCACCTACACACTCAAAACCCACTCACTCACTCTCAAAACCCACTCACCCACACACTCAAAACCCACTCACTCACACACTCACACTCAAAACCCACTCCCTCACACACTCAAAACCCAATCACTCACACACTCAAAACCCACTCACACTCAAAACCCACTCCCTCACACACTCAAAACCCACTCACTCACACACCCAAAACCCACTCACTCTGACACTCAAAAATCC
>NC_091563.1:23477228-23479728 GCF_042767895.1 Penaeus vannamei
ATTTCGTCTGACATTTATTTTTCTTTTGTTGTTTATTCAGTGTCTTTCATATGTTTGTGTATATGGTAATTGTTATTAAACTTGCCTGTGAATGTTATTCTGTCGGAATCCTCATAATCTGCTTTTTTTTTTTACTTTTTTGCTTTTTGTTATTGCCTCTTATTTGATTTTCGTAATATCTATTTAGTGATATACATTGTAAATTATTAGATAAGTGAAAAGATATTTTGGCTCAGTCAATCCATTTCGAAATAGATATTGAGAATGTAGCTCTTATTTGAGAAGAAAGTATATATATATATATATATATATATATATATATATATATATATATATATATATATATATATATATATATATATATATATATGCACACACACATATATATGATATATATATATATCTATATCTATATATATATATATATATATATATATATATATAAATATATATATATATATATATATATATATATATATATATATATATATATATATATATATATATATATATATATATATATATATATATATATATATATATATATATATATATATATGCACACACACACACACACACACACACACACATATATATATATATATATATATATATATATATATATATATATATATATATATACATATATAAATAAATATATATATATGCACACACACATATATACGATATATATATATATATATATATATATATATATATATATATATATATATATATATATATTGTAAACGAGTGGAGGGCGTGGAGGCTGGTGGAGTGAAAGGGATCTTGGCTTGATGTTTATTGGAGAAGGAAAGGTGTGACCCTCGAGGGACTCCGCGCCCCGGGTGCCGAGGGCGGAGGGCGAGCTGCCCTTTCCTGTGACTGCACCTGTTCTCCTGTCTGCTCGGTCTCTCTGGTATCTCTGGATCTCTCCTTTATGCCTGCTTCTGATTTTTTGGGGGTGTCGGTACTTCCAGCCGTGACAAAGGGGGTGAGTTCACCGAAATTGCTCGAGGGGGAAAAAGTACTTGGGCAAATGAAGCCAGGAAGGAAGGCAGCTGCAAGGCTTAGGTGCAAAGGGGAAACATCCGGTTCTGCATATTGTTGATATATATATATATATATATATATATATATATATATATATATATATATATATATATATATATATATATATATGTATGTATGTATGTATATACACATGTGTGTATCTTGGCTGATGTGTGATATTTTGTGCATTTATGAGCTTACGTGTACACGCACCCATGTACTTGCGTGGGTCTTAATCTGCGCACAAATTCACGACCGTAGTTAACAGACCCGCTCCAACAGGTAAGATTATCCACTCAAGGAAAGAGAAGAACAAGCGCTCGCTGTAAGTGTTCAAGATATAACGCGAGTGCCTGAAGGCGATACAGCCGTCTCCCTCTCTCTCTCCCTTTCTCCATTTCACAGTGTCTCCATCTCTCACTTTCTCTCTCTCTCTCTCCATTTCTCTCTGTCTCTCCCTCTTTCTCTCTGTCTTTCGCTTTGTCTCTCTCTTTTTCTTTCTGTGTGTGTGTGTGTGTGTGTGTGTGTGTGTCTAACTCTCTCTCTCTCTTATTCATACAATCACTGTCTATATATCTATCGCGCATTATTCCAGGTTATCTGTCTATCTATCTAATTTCCTCTCTCATTTTCTCTTTCGATATTTCTTGCTGTCTATTCTCTCCCTCTCTTTATTTCTCTTTCTTTCATTTCTCCCTTTCTTACTCATATATTCACTGTCTATCTTTCTCGCCCACTTTCGAATTCCGTCTCTCTTTGCTAAATCTCTCTGTTTATCTGCATATCTTCTCTTTCTTAATCTTTCCCGTTATCTATTCTCTCTGCCTCTCTCTAGTCACCGGTACCTACCCATCAATTCGGAAACATGGCATCATAATGCCTATTTTCAAATCAGGAGATGCAGATCAGATTAATAGGTATCGTCCCTTAACTCTACCCCCAGTGATATCTAGGTGCAAGAAAAAAATGTTGCAAATCAACTATCAAAATTCTTAAAATCCAATCACTTCATTTCTGAAACGTAGCATGGGTTTAGTCAGCTATGTACTGAAACAGCTTTAATAAGAATCACAAACAAAATTTACAACACTGACAAGAATCAAATGAATCTACTCACACTGTGTGATCTGTTGAAAGCATTTGATAGTGTAAACCAAGAAATTCTGCTTAACAAAATGAAAAGTCTTGGGACTGACAGCTATTGGCCCAGAAGTTAATTCGTAATAATACGTCACCTAAGAGTCACCTAAGAAACCAGTCTTTCGGTGTCCCACAAGGCTCCATATTAGGCCCGATCTTATTCACTATATTCATTAACGACCTATCAACCATTGCAAACAACTGCAATGCCGGTGACTTTCAGTTTCCTCACGCTGCTCCTGTAAACAATTTAAACTGATTAATAAGAAGCGATCAACAGACTTACAGAAACAAAAATCTATTTTGG
>NC_091563.1:23500289-23502789 GCF_042767895.1 Penaeus vannamei
ACTAATATACAGGGGGAACTCCACTCACTCATGCTAGGCTCAATAATGTCATTTTCTAACATGTAACTTATTTCTTCCCTTAACTGGCTATGTTTTAAAGGGTTGATCCTATAAGGATGCTGCTTAACAGGAGGATTACTACCTACATCAATATCATGATATAAGAGATGAGTCTTGGTTGGGACATCAGAGAACAAATGGGAGTACTCATGCAGCAGACTACTTAACTCATCTTGCATAGGTTCTGATAAATGTTTAATCTTACATGTTAAGTCATTCAAAATTTCTGAGTTACACAATTTAGAGTGAGGCACACTATCTAGAGAATCATCATCCTTCCCATTACATGCTTTCACAGTGTCTATGATTTGAGTCACCAGAATTTCTGCACTTTCACCCTTATTTTCACTCATAGGAAAATCATTACGTTCAAAATATGGTCTCATCTGATTAATGTGACACAATCGCGACTTCTTACGTCTACCAGGAGTTTGTACAACATAGTTTAAGTTACTAATCTTTCTCTCTACGACATAAGGACCAAAGTACCGTGCTTTTAGCGATGGGCCAGGCACAGGTAAGAAGACCAGCACTTTATCCCCTGAGGAGAAAGATCGAGGTCTAGTATTCATATCGTACCACGACTTCATGCGTCTCTGGGCCTCACTTAGATTTGCTCTTGCCAGTTCACAAGCTTTAGTTAGTCTACATCGAAAATCCATCACGTACCTTAAAATGTTTGAGTCACCCTCACTACTCAACCACTTTTCTCTCAAAAGCCTGAGAGGACCTCGGACTTCGTGGCCGAAGACTAGTTCGAATGGACTAAATCCTAAAGACTCCTGAACACACTCTCTGACCGCAAACAGTAACACGGATATACCTTCATCCCACTCTTTTTCTGTGTCATAGCAGTAAGTTCTGATCATATTCTTAAGAGTTTGGTGAAACCTTTCTACTGCGCCTTGGGATTCGGGATGATAGGCACTTGAAATCTGATGTTGAATCCCTAAGAGTTTCATTGTTTGTTGAAAGACCCCAGATAAGAAATTACTGCCCTGATCTGTCTGAACAAACTGAGGTAACCCATACGTGGTGAAAAATTTAGTTAAAGCCTTCACAATTGCAGAAGTACTTATTTTCCTTAAAGGAATCGCTTCAGGATAGCGAGTCGTCTGGCACATTATCGTCAAGAGATATACATTACCAGCCTTGGTCTTCGGAAGAGGACCCACACAGTCTACAATAACTTTGCTAAATGGCTCAGACATCGCGGGTATCGGGTACAGCGGGGCGGCAGTGATTTTCTGATTCGGTTTGCCGACCACCTGACAGTTATGATACGTCTTACAGTAAAGTGCTACATCTTTCCTCATACCTGGCCAGTAAAAATATTTCTGTATCCTATTACAAGTTTTATTAATACCAAGATGTCCTGCCATTGGCGAGTCGTGAGCTAAACTCAGTATCTGTCTCCTATAGGATCGCGGTATGACAATCTGATGCACCGTGAGCCAATCGTCGCCAGCAGACACATGGGAAGGTCTCCATTTCCTCATTAGAATGCCATCCTTCTTATAATAACCCGTGGGAACATCCGATATTTCGGTATCTATCAGCGCTGACTCAGCAATCTTACGTAATTCCGCATCCACTTTTTGCTGATCTATTAAATTGTTCCTCTCTACGGAGCAAGTACTCAGCTCGTCCGCAACCTCACTGTTATCAGATACATGGCAAAACAACGAGATTAAATCCTTACTAAAGTCTTCCTCCACATCGTCACATACCTGTAGTTTTTCAATCTGGTTTTCACTCACAGTGGTCACACTACCTTGTCTCTTCTTGTCCTCACGACTCAGTCCAGATCTGGGGCACTCAGAACAACAGGATTATTTATGCCACAAAACACCTTTTCTTTTGCCAGGTCATTTGCGAGAATAAATTAAACCCCTTCAAGAGGAAACTTAGACACTACTCCGACTATAATATCCATGTCAATATAGTCACATTTTAAATGAACACGGTGAAGAGGAACACTCATTTGTCCACACTCGATTCCAGCTAATATAGCATTAGCGCCAACCGAGGATTCCTTTGATAGAGGTAGCATACCTTCTAACATTAAAGACATTAAAGAACCTGTGCCCTTTTTATATTCATTTATATTATCTGTCGGTGGAGACGATTGTGGTGACATATTACCCTTTGTAAAGTTATCTTTCCTCTGTCCTTCGATACTAGTTGGCTTATGTATAAGAGAAAAATCTTCTGCCATACGAGCTGTTCTGTCTAAATCATTCACTCTGTTTTCATTCAAATAAATTCTAATTCTTTCAGGCACACATTTCTTAAATTCTTCCACAAGCAATAGTTGACATAATTTATCATAGTCCTTAAAGATTCTCTCACTTTCACACCAACGTATAAATAAATCAGCTTTTTCCCTTGCAAATTCAAGATAATTCTGACATTCAGTCTTACGCAAACTACGGAATTT
>NC_091563.1:23573574-23576074 GCF_042767895.1 Penaeus vannamei
CTCTCTCTCTCTCTCTCTCTCTCTCTTTCTCTTTCTCTTTCTCCTTCTCTCCCGCTTCTCCCCCTTCCCTCCCCTCTATCTCTATCTCTCCGTCTCCACTCTCCCCGTCATTCTATTTAAGAATTTCTGAACTATATAGATAACCTACATAGCGCTTATAACTGTTCATAAACGCTTTGTTCTTATTTATATACCTTCTTTATGATAAAACTGCTCGTGAATGTAATACGTTTATCTGTAATGTTCATATAAGCTTCTTTTGCCAAGGATACTGTCTCTTTTACTGCATTGTTATTGGCACTACTGCAGTCATGCGAATTGTTATTGTTGACAGGATTATAGTTATGAACTGTTATCACCACTGCTACTGTAGTTTTACTGGTACGTTCAGTACATTGCTGCTGCGGCTAATGATGATCGTGAGAACATTTGGAATGTTTGGTTGTCGGTATTCTTATCTGGTTTGGTTTATTTTCTTTATGATATATATTTGTTTTACTTATTGTATTATCATAAGACTTGCCATCGTCATTATAGTGTGTACATCACTGTACCCACTGCTATTATCACACACACATAAACAAACAAGCAAACACACAGACAAACGCCCACAGCCCCGAGGAAACACGACCGCCCTCAACCAAGTAACCGAAACTCATCATCATCATCCATCGGCCGACGGGGCTCTCTCGGGACCCGATTTTGCGGAAGGGCGAAGGGAACTCTTTGGTCTTTGGTCGGGACGCGGACATTTCAGCCCCCCCCCCCCCGCCCCCCGAAATCAGAGCAAACAGGACGGAATGAGTTTGCTCGCGGCTCAAAGGACGACGGCAGATTGGTGTTCACGCTGGGCGCCGACTGCGGTTAAATACGTCATCGGGAATTGTTCTCGTCATGTTCTTGTCTTTGGCCTTGTTCTTATTCCTAGAGTGAGTGAGTATAAGCTGAGCGTGAAGCAGCATGTTGGGCTAAGCAGTGGCGAACCTGCAGCCATCATTCAGGTATTGCACTGCTAGGCATACCAGGCAACGTGCACGCTCTGAGCCTACAGAGACCACTTACAGAGGCTCCAGAAACCCTGCGGTTCTCTCCTGACAAAAGCGCTATAAACATTATCCATGAGCCTTGAGTCATGCGCTGTTGCATCAAATTAAACCTCAAGAAGGTATCCGACTTGCTCCTTTGGGAATCCCTTCAGAAGCTCTGAATCCAAAAGTGACGAGAAATTGTCATTATTAACAACAGTAAAATAATACTATTAGTATTTGTATAATGATAATGATGATGATAATCCTTATCATCGTAATAATGATGATCATTCTCATTACCTTTTTTATTATTATGAACATTTATATTACAATTGGTATTAACAATTGCTTAAAAATTTTCCTGTCATCATCATTATTATTGTTATCACCATTATTATTTTTTCTCTGTGTTACAGGGTTGGGATGTAAATTACCGTTCCTCTTACTAATGAACCCCATGGAAGCCATTGTTTGTATCGGCTCTCATCGCCAACAACTTCGCAAACATAAACTATCCCAATGTGGTTGTTTAATCAAAAATTGAAATAACAATAACGGTAATAACAGTGATCATGGTGATGAATACGGTGCAGTTCTCATGTGTGAGGACGAAGAAAGTGCTATAATGATCAACACAAAACCGATGGGGATGAACAAAGTATTGCAAGAGACTCAGTGAATCTCTATGTTCTCTGAAACGTGCAACTGTGACAGTCGTGGCTGATAAATCACGTGCAGCTTGAAATTCAATGTATTTGCAATTGCGTATAATTTCCTGTAACAGAATTCTGCATTGAACATTTCCAGAAACCCTTGATAATAGCGGTCTATTCTTCTCTTTTTTATTTTGTACGCAATTGCAATTAGGATGATTAATGTATTTATCACTTTTCTGCTCGATCGAATCGCAGATGACTTTCAGCCTTCTGAGGAAAGATGCCAATTGTGTCGAGATGACGCCGTTGCCATGGTAACCTCAGTAGATTCCTTATCGATCACGTATTTTTTTCATCCCAAATTATTATATTTTTGATGTACCTAAAAAAAAAAAAAAAAAAAAAAAAAAAAAAAAAAAAAAAAAAAAAAAAAAAAAAATATATATATATATATATATATATATATATATATATATATATATATATATATATATATACACACACACACACACACACACACACACACACACACACACATATATATATATATATATATATATATATATATATATATATATATATATATATACATATATATATATATATGTATATATATATATATGGATTAATTTTCTAGTCACTATCATCATTATTACTGTTTGCTTATTCATTATTGTTAATGTCGATTTTATTACTACATTATCATTATTGAATTATTTTTACTGTTGATTTTTATTACTCAATCTTTATTTGTATATTTCATTTCACTTTTTCATTATTTTTTCTTAATTCCTTATTATTTCCGATTCCTTCCCT
>NC_091563.1:23641074-23646074 GCF_042767895.1 Penaeus vannamei
TAATGATAAAAATCATTATAATGAAAACGATAAGAATGATAATGATAATAGTTAACACAACAAAAGCAATTATGATAAATATCATCTTCATAAAAAGAACACATGATACTTACGACAACAGCAATAATAAAATTTACTGATAATAATGATGAGAATGATAATGATGATTTTAGTAAATCCAGTTATAGTTAGTAATAATAATAGTAATAATAATAAGAATTAATGGTGATAATGATAATGATAGTAGTTACAATAAAGGTAATATCAATAATAATAATTATAATGATAGTAATAATGATAACAATAATAATAATAATAATAATAATAATGGAGAATCGTCGAAAATCATGAACAGTGAAACTGAAATTGCCAAACCTGAAATATCATGGAATTTCTCTAGAAGTCTGTAAAATCTTAAACATTAAGTATTTGAGCCTTTATAGAATTAAAAGCCTGAATTACATTATTCATTTATATTCTGAGAAAGTCTTCAGAAAGAAACCAAAATAAAGTCAATTACTTTAGCCTTTTATATTTTACATCATTTTAGAATTGCAGTCATTTTATATGTTGGAGAGAGACATATGTATCGTGAATATGCATCAAATGTTCAAGAAAAAATGTGAAACCTCTCTGAAAAGTCAACCGTATACGATCCGTGGATATTGATAATGAGATAATAAGACTAATGGTAATAATGAAAATGAAAATGATGACAATACTGATAATGATAATAATATCAACAATGATAATGATGTTATAATACTGGTGATAGCAATATAAATAACAATGGTAATGACAATCATGTTAATAGTATTTATAATAATTAGGACAATAATGTCAATAATGATGATAATAACAGTATAGTACCACTCCCCCAAAAAAGACATTGATAATGAAATTGATAACAGAAATATTGAGGAGAACAGCAACAACAACAACAACAACAGCAGCAACAACAACAACAACAACAACAACAACAACAACAATAATAATTATTATTATAATAATGATAATGCTAATAACAATGATATTAATAATCATATTGAAGATGATGATATTGATGATACTAATGATAATTAGGATACCAATATCTATAGTAATAATCACAATAACGATACAAATAATGATGACAGAATAGGGTAATAATGATAATGAAAGTAATAATGATAACAGTGAGGAGGAGGATGCTAATGACGATAATAGCAACAATAACAGTACATATAATGAAGAAAACATTAATGTTAATGATAGTATTGATAATAACAACGATGATAATGATGATAATAGTTTTAATAATAGTAATAACAACAGTAATAAAGATAGTGATAAAATGATAATAACAATAAGAATACTGACAATAATACTGACAATATTGATGATAATATTGATAAAAGTAATAATAATGATAATGATAATGAAAATAATGATAAGAGCAAATATAAATATGATAATAGTAATGATAATGATAACAATAATTATAATTATAATGAAATGATAATACTTAAAACAATAATAGTAATAATAAGAATAATAATGGTAAGGGTAATTATAAAAAAAAAAAAACATACTAATAATGATAAAAACAAGAACAGTATCAATAGTTAGGATTAATGATGATTATGATGATTATAACAATGATAATGATCATATCAGTTATGATAATGGCAAAAATATGGACAGTGTGATGATAGTGATAATATATATATTTTTAATAATGATAACTATAATAAAGACAATGGTAATGATAAGTGCAACGATGATAATTAAAAAGTAACACTAACATTTAATAATATTGATAATGATGATAAAGAAAATAATGATAATGATGATACCAATAATCATAAAAGTATTCCTAGATTATTAACAAAAATAATAATAACAACGAGAATGAGAATAACATAAGTTTTGAAAATAATAATTATAACAATAGTAATGATAATATTAATAATATCAGTAATAATGATAATGATGATGAGATTAATGATTATAACAATAGTAATAATAATATCAATAATATCAGTAATAATGATAATGATGAAAATAATAATTATTATTATGTTAATAATGATTATTATGATAATGATAATTATAATAGCAACAATACTGATAATGATAATAATAATAATAATAATAATAATAATAATAATAATAATAATAATAATAATAATAATAATAATAATAATGATGATGATGATGATTATAATAGCAACAATAATGATGATGATAATAATAATAATAATAATAATAATAATAATAATAATAATAATAATAATAATAATGATGATAATAATAACAATACTAATGATGCTAATAATGATAAGAATAAGAATGAAAATGAAAATGGAAATGAAAATGAAAATATAATAATGATAATAATAAACATAACAGTAATTATAATAATGATAGTAATATCAATAGAAATAATAACGATAGTAATACTGATAAGAGAAACAATAATAAAAGTATCAATATTGATATCATTCTTATTGCTACTATTATCTTTCTAATAATTTTGATTGATATTATTGTCATAATTACTATTATTATCATTGCCATTAATAATAATGATAATGATAATGATAGTGATAATGATAATGTAAAGATAATGATAATAATAATAATGATAATAATGAAAATAATAATAATGATAATAATAATGATAATGATAATAATTGTAAATAATAATAATAGTAAACTTAGCAATAATTATAATATTAATATTAATGACAAGAACAAGAACAAAAAACAATAATAACATTAATGCTGAAGAGAATAAGAATAATAAAGGTAATCGGCATTGGAAAAACGATAAAAAAATCAACGTTGGTTATAATAAAAACTATAATAATGATACTAGCACTAATCATAAAAAGTGATGACAATGATCATTGTAATAAATATAAATATAATGATGACAATAACCAATGGTTATCATTTAACAAAAAAAAAATATTATTATGATTATGATAATGATTATTTATTTATCGATGGTTATAGTTAATATGATTATTAGACCAATAACATGAACAACAACTACTACTATTACTAATAATGATGATAATAATGATGATAACAATAATGATAATAATAATAATAGCAATGATGATTACAATAATAGTAATAATGATAATAGTAAGATAATAATGATTACAATACAAAAATTATATGAAGCATGAAAGTAGTAATAGTATTACTGATAGGTATAATAATAATAGTGATAATAGTACTATTGATAGTGTCATTAGTAAACATCATGAAAATATTTATTAAAAAGAAAAAGAATGATAGCAATACTGATAATAATCACGATGATAATAACGATGAACTTGATGGAACTAATAGTAGTAATGATGATAAAAGAAATAATCATGATAATGATAATAAAATTAGTAATGGTAAAGATAATAATCTTTATTACCATTAATGCTATTAATATACTTATTTTTATTATTATCATTATCATTATCTTTATCATTGTCATTATCATAATTAATATATTCATTATCATTATTAATATTTTCTTTATCATTATCATCATTATCATTGATATTATTACTATCGTCATTTTTATAATCATTATTACTATTACTATTACTTTACTATCATCATAATAATAGTAAGGATAATAATAACACTAATGATAATAATTATCATTACCTTTAATTAATATCATGATTATCATAAATATAATTATTTTATATGATAATGATGCCAATACTAATAATGACAATAATACAATGATAATGATAATAAAAATAAGATTAATAATAACAATCATGACGACAATAACAAGTCCAAAGTAATTGTTCCATTGCATTAAAAGCACAAGAAAGACCTTCGTAAATTAGAAATACCTATCTTCCCTGACATCAGACGTCATTTCAATCAATTACTTGACATAATTTCAACATTAATTTCCGTCCACTGTGACCTCTTACATGTTATCACTTTGCTGGTCACACTTTTTTAACGGCCTCGTTCTATGTGATACCCCTTTTTTTCTTCTTTTTTTGAGAAAAGGCCAGCATGAAAGTAAACAAGGATAATGTGTTCAGTTGTAAAATATGCCAGTATGATCAACGTTTCCTGCCTTTTTATCTACATGAATTTATTGCTCTACCTATCTATTCATCAATCATCTAGATATACATAGATATACATTTTGGAATGTACACCCGTTTGTATATGAGGGGAGACTAATGTATCTCTGTCTGCATGTAAATGATTATCCTCGCATGTCTAAAGGAAGACTTGCCTCACTGCGATTTGAACCGGTATTAATGCAAGCGGTTTTGATGACAGCTCTCATGCGGCGGCCATGTTGGCTCAGGCAAATGGAGGGCCGCCGGGTTATCAATTAAGGTCTGTTCGCCTTGGTCTCTCGGGGAGGGGGTCGGGAGGGGGCGGGGGAGGCCTCGTTAGTGATTTTCTCTTTTGCTTCTCCGATTCCTCTGTTCTGGTAAGTTCTCTTTGATTGGGCTTTCCTGTGATTGAGGTTTTACTTTGTGTTTTTTGTTGTTGTTTTTTCTGTTTTTGTTTCTCTCGTTTTTTTTTTTTTCTTCTTTCTTTCCATTTTTCACCTTCTACCTTTATTTTTTTTATAGTCTGACCTGATATTGTTTGTCTGGCTCCCCCCCCCCTCCTCTCTCTCTCTCTCTCTCCCTCTCTCACGCAATTTCTGACGTAAACTAAACGCTTAAGTAAACAGCCGCAAGCTTATTCAATACAAATGACAAAAAAAAGAAAAAATATTATAACGCTTTTAACGATATAGTGCTGATGATGATGTTGATATAATAGTGATGATTGATGATGGTGTTAATGATGGTAATGATGATAATAAGAATGATAAAGAAAATTATAGTTAAGATTACGATGATGATGAGGATACTGACATTAATTTCGATGATAATGTTGATAGCAATGAAACTATTGTGATAATAACAGGGGTATACTGATTAACTTTTGCTATACTGATGCGTAGATGGAAATAGTTC
>NC_091563.1:23671074-23673574 GCF_042767895.1 Penaeus vannamei
TCTCTCTCTCTCTCTCTCTCTCTCTCTCTCTCTCTCTCTCTCTCTCTCTCTATATATATATATATATATATATATATATATATATATATATATATATATATATATATATGAGACAATGAAGTCACGTAAAGGCCTACAAGCGTACAACGTATTTTTCACTCTCATCAATAATTTAACCTCCAGAGATAGGCCCTCATCAATCGCTTTTCTGTTGGACCATATGACGTTTCAGACACGAAGGCAACAGGCAACTGCATGCCTGCTTTGTTTTCCTCTATTGGACAGTGCTTGGAGTCACTTGGGATAAAGTCTGGGTGAGTTGGATCCGGGGATGGTTTGCCTATAAATATTAACATGTACATCGATAAAATGTTCTGAGCAGATGTAAACATTCCACCAGGCGCCCAAGCATTCCCATCAGCATTTCATGGCCTGTACCCATCGCTTCTACTTTTCAGGTTTCTCTGATCTAGGAATAGATAGAAAAGTTAACCTTTCTTTCCCATGATGCTGGGGTTTGAACAACCAGTGGCATCACAGCTCCTCGGCATTTTCACGCAAAGAAACTAAATTCTCGGAAAAAATTCAGCAAAGCGCAGTGAGTTTTCGAACGAACGAGGGTTTGTTTTCACCAAGTGCTCGTTGCTAGGGGCGGTTGCTAGGCGTTGCCGAAATAGTAGGTATATATATATATATATATATATATATATATATATATATATACATAATACACACACGTATAATATATATGTACATATATATTATGTATATACATATAGTATATATATATATATATATATATATATATATATATATATATATATATATATATATGTGTGTGTGTGTGTGTGTGTGTGTGTGTGTGTGTGTGTTTATTTATATCTGTATATATGCATATTATATATATATATATATATATATATATATATATATATATATTTATCCGCCAGCATGTATATATATATATATATATATATATATATATATATATATATATATATATATATATATATACACACACACATCATCATCATAGTCATGGCCATGGTCATCATCGTCGTCATCATCACCACCAGAGTGTGTAAATCCAATATTTTTTGTTTCCAGTCTTTGCTCCCAAATTTCATTATTAATTCACTCTCCATCTGTCGTCTCGCCTCCTGCATATATGACCTGTCCATCGCCATTACCTTTTAATGCTCTACTTTGGCCTGTTCCCTGACCCATTTTGCCCTTTTCTGGTCGCTTAAGCTAATCAACTTTTCAACTCCTCTATCGACACTTACTAGTTTCGTCTCCATTAATTTGGTTTTACTTCATGATTTTGGCCCATATGTCATGATTGGGGGGACGCATTGGTTAAATATTTTTCTTCACAAGAAACCTCTAAGTATGCTACTATGTCTATTGAAGGCGCTCCAGCTTAGATTGGTGCGTCGCTTTATATTCTCTTCGATCAATGTGTTTGTGTGAGTTTCCGTAGATATATTTTTTGTTTATTACTTCTTGCATTTCGCCTTGTACATGTATCTGTTCGACCTGAACTCTACTGTTGAACATGACAGTCTTATTCCTATTCATCCTGAGTTAAACTTTCAACTTTCTCTATTCATATTGTTTATCAACTGCTGTAGTTCATTTGCTTGCTCGCTGTAAAGGACAATATCGTCTTCAAATCTTATATTGCTTAGGTGTTCGTCCCTTATTTTGATATCCCATCCGTTCCACTATAGTTTCTTGAATATTTCTTCAAGGCAAGCAGTAAACAAATTTGTTGAGATGATTTTGGTTTCTGTATTGCTGTCTCATCTTTGAATAAGTATCTTCCAATATTTTACACACACATGCTTGTATTAGTACGGAGTGAAATGCTTTTTCGTAATCGAGGAATGTAAAACAGAGGGGAAACCTATATTCAACTATTTTCTCTCTTATTTGGGTTAGTGTGTGGATGTGGTTCGTTATTGAGAATTCACTGCGGAAGCCCGCCTATTCCAAGGCAGGTTAGAATCTAGTGTGTCAGTTATGCGAGTTGTGATGACTTTTATTTATTCTAGAGTAGCAGATATACGAGTTGTGATGACTTTGTGTCTAGTGTTAGATATGCAGGTTATGGTGACTTTTACAGTTTATAAATAAATGAAAGGAGGCTTATGGTTAGGTAGACTTTTTAGATACCTTCTACCCTCTTTTTCATTATTAAAATTATTGTTGCATCTTTGCAAGCTTTCCAAGTTCTGCCGTTGATGATACATTTATTGAAAAGATTGCCTAGTTTGTGTTGCAGTTTCTCCTGCATCCATTACTAGGTCTATGCCAATTCCGTCTTCACCTGGTATTTTCCCTCTCTTCGTGCCTTTAAGCGATCTTTTTATTTCTTCTGCTGTGGTAGGTACATATCCAATTACCGCTCTATACGTGGCTGTTCATTTGAGTATTACAAATCCATGCAAAGGTCTTCCACTACTTTATGATTTCATTCTTATAAGTCACTTCTCTA
>NC_091563.1:23747738-23752738 GCF_042767895.1 Penaeus vannamei
AGACGAAGATAAGTGAGTAAAGAAGAATATTCTATCAAGTACATATAAAAATACACCAGTTTTCTCTCTCCTCATCTGTTTTATCTGCTTCTCTCTATTTCTAACTCTCTCCAAATTCCTCATTTCCCCCTCTCCCCCAATCCTTTCCTTCTACCTCCTTCAAAACCCTAATCTTGGGAGTCTAAACACCCGACAGGTATTAAAAATAGCGTTTTTCTTCTTCTTTTAATTTCACTCTTTATGTAAATATCCCATTTAAACAACGTAATTAAAGTGCGGTAAATATGTCGAAGAAAGTTTGTTTCAGGTTTTAGAAATTTGTTGTTGTTTTTTTCCTTTTTTTAAAGATTATTTTCTGAGATTCTAATTTCCTTTTTTCTTTCCTCACTCTATGCTTTGACTTATTCTTTTTCTCTCTGGTTCGTGTGTGCTTGTGCTTCTGAGTTTGTGGGTATGTTTATTAGAGCGCCAGTTCTCCCAATTTTTTTTATTTTTTTTTCTTCAAATTGTTTTAAATATCTATCACTCCCCCCCCCCCCCCTTTTTCACTGTTTGCATCTCTTTGCTTCATTTCTCTTTCTGGTATTGTGGTTTCCTCGCGTCCCTCCAACTTCTTCTTTTAACCTATCCCCTTCCTATACTCCCCTCCTCCTCCACCTTGAGTCTCATTCCCTTCCTCGCCTTTCGTCTCTGCTACGCCCCCAGTCCCCTCCCCCTTTTTTGTCTCTCTTTCTTGCCCCGCCTCCAAGATCCACCCCATTTACCTCCTTTCTTTTCCCCTCGCCTCCGATCCCCTCCCCTCCCCCCCTCCCTTTTGCCTTATTCTTGCAATCCCCTCCCCGCCATTGCCCACCTCCTCTCACCCTTCCTGGCCCTCCTGCTCTCTCCCCTGCCACTCTTCTGTCTGCTTTTCTCCTCTGCTTCCCCAATCTGCTACTTCCCGTACCTACACTGCCTCTGCAAATCTCCCCTCCCCTTTGCCTTTATTCTTTGTCCCCTACCGTCCCTCTCCCTCTGACTATGGCCACTTTCTTTTCTCCCTTCCCCTCCCCCCCCCACCCCTCCGAATTTTGACTCCTGCCCTTGCTCCCGGGCAATTCACCCCCTGACATCTATATGCCTCGTCTACACACACAGGCCCCCCCCCCCTTTATCTGCTATCCTCTGTTCTCCCCTCCCCCTTTAACTACTCTCCTCTGTCTCCCCTTCCCCCTATAACTCTCCTCCTCTGTCCCCCCCCCCCCTCCCACTTTAACTACTCTCCTCTGCCCCCCCTCTCCCTTTAACTACTCTCCTCTGTCCCCTCCTCCCCATTTAACATCTATATGCCTCGTCTACACACACACCCTCCCCCTTTAACTACTCTCCTCTGTCTCCCCCCCCCCTCCCACTTTAACTACTCTCCTCTGCCCACCCCTCTCCCTTTAACTACTCTCCTCTGTCTCCCCCTCCCCCCTTTTTCCGACTTTTGCCTCCCTCCTCTGCCCCCGCCAACTCCCCCCTTCCCCCCACCTCTGCCTCGCTTGTCCCTCAGGCCCGCCCCTCCTTTTACGTCAGTCACGTCTTCCCGGACGCATTCGGAACCGCTCGAGCGTCACGTCGGAGGTCAGCCCTCGAGCGCGTCTGACACTGGCGGCATCACCTGCTCTTCCTTTTTAACAATTTATTCCTTCTCTTTTGATTTATTAGATTTTTTCTCTGTTTTATTTTTTCTTTCTTTCTTCTTATGGCTTGTATATTTGTTTATATGTATATATATTTTTCTTTTGTCTTTCTCTGCCTGCGCTAGCTATCTGTATATTTATGTTTCCTTATGTCTCACTTCGATTCCCTTTAACTTTTCCTCTCTTTCCCTCTTACCCTTTCTGCCTAATATTATCATCTGATCCGCCCTTTTACCAAAAATATATATGTAATCCCTCTTAACCTTACGATTTATTACCGGTATCTTTCACATTCCTTGTCATTTGATCCCAATTTCTGCAATTTGATATCATTTCCATTATTATCATTATCTATTTTTTCATTTCTTATTTTATTTATTTATTATTATTTTTCTTTTTGGCATCATTTCCAAAAACATCAGCGGATATATGTCGCATCCATCAATATTCATTTACCCTTTTTTTGACGTAGATGCTTTCATGTTGATTTCTTTAGGGTTCCATTTATGTCTTGTTAACTTCCCCAAATTTTTGGTTTAGTTTCTCCTCGCAGGGTTTATTATATTGATCATCATTCGCTTAATCCCAGTCCTTGCATTCTGTGCCTTAATTCCCTCTACCCTCAGCCCCATCTTTATTTATTGCTTCTCTATTCGTTATTAAATATTCAAACTACGCTTTCTATAGGGCCAATCGACAATATTTTACTGATAATTTTTTTTCGTTAACTTTCAAATATTTTCAAGTCTGACTGCGTGCTAAATTATCCATTATCCAGCTTGCATGTGAGAACAGCTATAATGCCAAATACCTCTAGTCTCTTATTTTACTTCTCTTCATTTGCCCAGCTAGGAAACACACACACACACACACATATGTTTATCATCATATTCACTGGAGACCCAATTCCGACGGGGGCGCATCGCCACCCGCGAGGGTCCCTCATGGCGAGCCGTCAGGCAGGGACTCGGCCCATTTCAAGTTCTTCATGACTTGTTTGCTCGATCTGCACAAGCTACGACTTCATAGGTCGTCCCACATGCCTCCTCCACCCAGGGATGTCCCACACAGAGACAACCTGGTGGGCAGGATCGTCCTGTGGAAAAGAGCCAGGGGGCAGTATAGCCTGAGTTGGCAATCTCGTAACTGGTCATGTGTCAGTCTCATGGTGTAAACGTTGGTTGGGCACGGTCCCGCCAGCAGTACTCCATGATACCACACAAGGATCTATTACAAAAGGCATCAAGATGAGATTCCAAGGCACAGGTTAACGCCCAGGTTTCACTGCTGTAATTTAAAACTGGCATCAACAGGATCTTGAAAACATGTAACTTGGTTCTTCTGCAGAGGTACCGACATCTCCAAATACTTTTGTCGAGAGAGCTCATACCCCCTGCTGCCAGGCCAATGCATCTACTGACTTCCTGGTCTAACAGGCCAAAATTATGAACTACATTACCAAGGTATGCAAATCTCACTGTAACTTCAATGTCCCTGCTGCAAGCACGTACAAACTTAGCAGGTTCTCCTAGCATGTCCACGCCCAAACTCACAGCAGCGCCCTACAATGGCCTGAAGTGCCAGGATACAGTCTATTGTGGACTTACCACGAGTGAATTCAGATTGCTCTGGCCTTTGGTGCCTCAGCTGATCTCTGATAGTTCTCAGAAGGATGTGAGTGAGAACCTTGCCTGGTATACTAAGCAGTGTGATGCCTCCGTGGTTGTTGCAGTCCCATTGATACCCCTTCCCATTCCAGAGACCACACCCCTCATTAGGTCTGGAGAACGGTACCAGACTGCCAGATGGCAGCCAGGACAACACCAACAACCTTTAACAGTTCAGCTGGGATGCTGCACTCACCCACTGATTTACCACTCTTCAACTTGGAGATCGCCCCATTAACTTCAGTTATAGTGGGTCCAGCAATGGAATCAAGGCACTACCTACATCCAAGTTAACTGTTGGTGGATCAGCCTGGTAGAACTGCTCAAAATACTCAGCCCAACATTCCGCACTGCAAAAGGATCTGAGATGATCTAGCCATTTCTGTGAAGAGGGCATAGAGTTCAGCTTTCTCAGGGCTTGGTAGGCCTATTAAACTGTTCCTTGTTTTGCCTCAGCAGTGACCGAGTCTTGCGCATCTGGGAACAATGCAGATCCTGATCTCCTGTCAGATGGCTTACACGACAAGCCTCCAGTGTTTCCTACGAGGTAACATTCTGCCTTACTTCAGCATTCTTCAATCTATTCTTGAGTCGAACCGAACATTTCGCGCTTGAAGGTGTCTTGCTGAATTACAGGGTCTGTTAGGCTGTCGAGCTCTGCGAAACGACCAGAAATTGCCTCAACAAACCCCCGGGCTTACTCCCTTAAACTGTCCAGATGAAAAACTCTAGGATGGCCATTGGGCAGATAGGGAGTCTTGTAGTGGACCCGGAGGGGAGTCACAACCAATCTCCGGTCAATCTCGGCACTCCTATACACCCTGCAGTTCCGGATGATCCTCAGCGAGTCCTAACGAGGATGTAGTCGATCTCCTTGGTTGTATTACCCGCATCGCTGTTCCACATCCATCGATGTGGGTCTAAGGCCGGTACCATAAAAGTTTCGGGAAAGGGCAGGCGATCGCCTGGCGAAGCATCGTCAGGCGATTGCCTGCCCTTTCTGGGCGTACCATGAAACACTTTTGTCAGGCGATTGCCTGCCCTTTCTGGGCGTACCATGAAACACTTTTGTCAGGCGATTCTTCGCCAGTGTTTCCGCACACAGAAATAAAGAAAGCCTGTCCACAAGATATTGAGGGAACCTATC
The DNA here is from genome assembly GCF_042767895.1 of Penaeus vannamei. Taxonomy (NCBI): domain Eukaryota; kingdom Metazoa; phylum Arthropoda; class Malacostraca; order Decapoda; family Penaeidae; genus Penaeus; species Penaeus vannamei. The sequence goes on from NC_091563.1 coordinate 23,752,217, forward strand.
TAAAGGCAAAAAATCGCAAATCAAAATATTTTGTGCAACTGAAGAATATGACAGACATAAAATGAATTAAAAAATAAAATAATTAAAGTAAACTGAAACAGCAAAGCTCCCGACTGTTTTTTTATGCATTGTAATATAATGTCTCAGTCTAGCTACACTAGGTGTCAGCTACAGTTCCAGTGTTTGGATAAAAAATTGAAATCTTATTTGTTATAAAACATAATTAATATGACATATTTACCTTCAGGTTCTATATAGGATTACATTATATTTTCTCATCTTTGAAAAAGCTATAGTAGGGTCATCCATGTTCTTTAGACATATTTCAGTAAGGTGGAAATGTAATTGCAATAAGCAGAATTTTGTTAGTGTGATAAAGGAAATAGTATTATTTTTTCATTGTTTATTGCTCTCAAGTTGCTGTGACACGTCAAAATTGTCAGCAATTGTCATTTGCCACTTATCAAGAGCTGCACATAGGGTGGGACTAGTGATCCTGAAGAGAAACGCTACATGTTATTC
>NC_091563.1:23777738-23782738 GCF_042767895.1 Penaeus vannamei
AGCAGCGTGTTCTCTCAAAGATTTCAATGTCCTTCATGTCTTCATTATGTTCTGCGCTTAGTGTCGAGGGATTATTTCAATATTTAGACCACATAGGGTTAAGAATTATATTTAGATAACATAGGGTTTAGAATTTTAATGAATGAAATTTTTATGCTTCTTGTACCCCCAGTTCGTTGAAATGCTCTGCTGTATTTTAGATGTAAAGAAAGGTGGTCTTTTCACCACTTTAATTTCATTATCATACTTAACCTCAGACCCTCGTTATACTGAAAATGAAACCTTATAATTATTATTATTGTTGTTGTTCGTGCGAGTTTTTACTATATTATATATTGTATATATCAGCTCCATGAATATTGCCGTTTCAACTGTAAACTCTCAATCAACTACATTTTCTCTGACGAAAAGCTGACCGGTCTACCGACGGCCGCTTCAGTCGTGAGTTTCTGCTCTGACAGGCTTTAGTTAATCATTCATCCTCGCTCTAAAAGGGAAGTGAGAACGAGGGATCATATATGCTCTCACTGTTGACGCAACGCTTTTCTTGTTTTGAGTGATTTTCCATTCGTGCATGTTATTTCTATTGCATTCTACTTTCACTTTGAAATAGGGTAAAGACAGGTAGATAGACACACACACACACACACACACACACATACACACACACACACACACACACACACAGAGAGAGAGAGAGAGAGAGAGAGAGAGAGAGAGAGAGAGAGAGAGAGAGAGAGAGAGAGAGAGAGAGAGAGAGAGAGAGAGAGAGAGAGAGAGAAGGGGGTTGCTTAAGTGTATATAACCTCAAATATTACCCGGAAGAACAAGGGTCACAGCGCAGTGCACAAACATGAGTGAAGTGAGCAAGGGCGGGAAGGGTGTGTAGCGCCGTTCTCAAGGGGCTTGTCCCTCACCTTCGGCAGGTCACCCTTGCGCCAGCATAATGCATACCAACAACCCGTACGATATCCTGTTCCCTCTTCTCTTCCCTCTCTCCCTCCTTTCTATCTCTCTCTTTCCTTCTCCCTCCCTTCCTCATTCTATCTCTCTCTCTTTTCTTCTTCCTCCCTCTCTCTTTCTTCCCCTCTCCCTCCCTCCTATCATCTCTCGCCCTCTCCCCATCTCTCTTCCTTTCCCTCCCTTTCTCTCTATTTCTCTCCCTCTTTCCGCTACTATCACCATAAATATCCTCTCTCGCGTTTTCTCATTTGTTTGTGGATTGTTTATCTCACGCCTGGGCCTCTCCGTCGCTTGCTTTGTGGTTATTAACATTATTGTTGTCTTTTGCTGTCAGTAACGATGGAGCTTATTGGAAGCACGATTGTTCCATTTGTTGTTCATATGGTAATGATAATTATGATGATAATGATAAAGCAAATCATGATAGTACTGTAGTAGTGATAACAATGTTGGAATCACGATAATAATTCTTGTAATAAAAGTTTATAACAGGAACGAGGATATTCATAGTGATGGTAATTGTAGAAAAAGGTATTAGTGAAAATGAATATCTTCAGTGTAAGAGTTATATTGATCTGTTTTCCATGATATCTTCGTCAGAAATCCATGTATTTCCGATGATGTTATCGAGCCCAGTCATATATGAACATTGAACTATGGAGATTATTATTTTTATTATAATTATTATTATCATTATCATCAACTCTTTTGTTTTTGGCATTATTATTGATATTATTATTATCATGATGATGATTTTTGCTATTAGCATTATTATTATTATCATTGTTATTATTATTATTATTATTATTATTATTATTATTATTACTATTATTATCATTATTATTATTATTATTTTTTATTATTATTATTATTTTATTTTATTGATTTTTTTATTATTATTATTATTAATCATTATAATAATAATAATAATAGTTATCATTATTATTGTAATGTTGTTCTTGTTATTGGTATTGTTATTATTACTGTTATTATTTTCATTAGCAAAATCATCATTATTATCATCATCATCGCTGTAATATTTTTTCTGTTTCAGTTTTGTCATTATTAGCATTATCTCTTTAGTTGTTGTCATTAGCCTTACTATTGATATCATTATTATTTGCGTTGCTACTATCATTGTTCGAATCATTATTATTATTACTACTAGTAGTAGTATCATCATTATTATTATAATATTTTTTTTATATTGCTATCATGATCATCATCATTATTATTATCATTCTCATCATTATTATTATCATTATCATTATCATTATTATCATTATTATTATCATCATCATAATCATTATTATAATTGATATACTTATAAAGATTGCTATTATCATTTCAATTGTCATTGCTAATATTATCATAATTATAATTATCATCATTAGTATTATGACTTTCATTATGATTGTTATCATTTTTATTATTACCATTATCATTGTTTTAATGTTACAATTACTTTGTTATCAATTATACTACTAATGTCATTATCATCATCAACTTACTATTATTGGTATTTTTGTCATCATTATCATTATTATTTTATCATCATTATCATCTTTATTATTATTTGCGTTATCATTGCAATACAACTACTACTACTACTACTACTGATACTACTACTACTAGTAGTAGTACTGCTAATAATAATAACACCAACATCAATAGTAATAATAACGATAATAATAATAATAATATTAATAATCAATATTATTTTTGTCATCTTTTTCGTATTCTTATCATCATTATCCTTATCATTGCTATTAGTAGTTTATTGAATTCATCATCATTATCATCAATATTGTTATCATTATCATTATTATAATAAGAAAAAATATTACGAATCTCCATCATCGTTCTTACTGTTTTTGCTATTATTATTAGTTTATCAATATTGTTGACCGTTGTTTTTGTTGCTCTAGTTGTTGTTTTCATCACTTTTGTTATTATTATTTTTAATATTATTATTATTATTATCATTATTTTTTATCATTATTATTACTATTATCATTATCATTGCCGTTTTCATAGAGAAATTACGTGAGATTAATATATTTATGAATATTAGATGATTTTATACCCTCTCCCTGCTCTTCCTCCTCTCTTCTCGTCTTTTCTCCTACTTCTCCTCCCCCTCTTTCTCCTCTTCCCCAGTCCTCCTCAATCCGCTATCCTCCATCCTTCTCCTTTCCGCCTCCTCCTTCTCCTCCTCTCCCCATCCTCCTCCTTCTCCCCCTCCTCCCCCCTTCCTCCTCCTCCTCCTCCTCCATCCTTCCCCCTATCCTCCTCCTTCTCCTCCTCCTCCTCTTTTATCCTTTTCTTCTCCAGCGGCCATTCATCTACGAACCTTCCTTTTCTTTCGGTTATTAATGAATTCTTTTACGCTGCTGACGAATAGTGACACGCCATGAAACCTCGTCAGGAAGAAGGAGGAAGAAGGAAGGAGGAAGGAGGAAGGAGTCCTTTCGAAGACGTGTTCTTGGTCCAGGAATTCCGAGGCATGAAGAAGAGAGGCTAGATAGAGTAGGGAGGAAAGGAAGGGAGAGGGAGAGGGGGAGGGAAATGGGTTGGGAGGAGGCGGGGGGGGGGGGAGTAGGAAGAAAAAGAGGAGGAGGGTCGAGGTAGAGGATGCTGGAGGGGAAGGGAAGGGGGGGGGGGATTTTTGTTCCTTTGTGCTCCTTGGTCGCGGAATAAGGACACGCCGTTGAGACGAAAAGGTTCAGGAACAACAACGAGTGACAGGTCGTTCCTCTTAATATTATTATTATCGTTATTGTTAGTATTAGAATTGTCTTTACTGTTACAATTGCTAATATGATCATTATTATAAATCCCTATCATTATCACTATTTATTACTATTATTATTGTTAGCATTGTTATTATTATTATCATAATCATTGTCATTATAATCATCATCGTTGTTATTATTACTTTTATTATTATTAATATTATCATTATTATGAATAGTATTTCCATTTTCATTGTTAATATTATTATCCTTTTTATTATCAATAGTATTGTCACTATCACTATAAGCCTTATTATTATCATCATCACCATTGTTCTCATCATTATCATTATGATAATGAGGAGTGTGATGGTGATAATCATTATTATCATTACTATTATTGTTTTTATCATTAATTCATTATTATCATAATCATTACTATTGTCATCATTATCGTTGTTACTGTTACTGCTATTATTACTATTATCATTTTTGATACAATAATGATGATGATTGTTATCGGAATGTCATTATTGTCATCACCATCATCACTTCTACTACTATTATCACCATCATTACTATTATTATTACTATTATTATTATCATCATTATTATCTTTGTTGTTATTATTATTATCATTGTTATGCTTTTCCTTTTTATTGTTATTATCATTGTTATTCTTTTCCTTTTTATTGTTATTATCATTATTATTATTATTATTATTATCATTATTATTATCATAATTGTCATCAGTATTTTATTACCTTTATCTTTATTATCATCACTGTCACAATCCCTATTACCATTTTGACTACTCTTGTCGTTATTTGTATTATCATTAATAATATTGTCCTTATTATCATTATTTTTACCAAAAATATTATCATTACTTTTATTATACATATCATCTTTACTGTTCCTATTACTATCAATAACATTATCTTTATTATCATTATTATTATTATTATCGTAATTACTTTTATCATAATCATCATTCTCATTATTATTATTATCATATTATAATTATTATTACTGTTTTAATTACCATTATTATTATTACAATTATTATTATTACTATCACTGTTGTTACCATTAGTATATCAAAACTATCATTGCCTCCGCCAAGGAGGTTATGTTTTTGGTAGCGTTGGTTTATTCCTTAGTTAGGAGGATAACTCAAAAAGTTATAGATTTTAATTACATTTTTACCAGAGGTGTGCTTTAGGCTACTGTAGATGGCATTAAATTTTCGTGGTGACCCGGATAATGATTCGGATCCAGGATTTTTTTAATGATCTAACT
>NC_091563.1:23813625-23818625 GCF_042767895.1 Penaeus vannamei
TAACAGGGGTATCTCTCAAGGAGACTCCCCATAACCATTGTTCAGAATAGCATTCCTTTACACTAACTAACAACATATTCAAATTTCAAAGCAATTGCATGAACGATAAGTGAGATATGAGCCCAAGGAGTTTTCAGAGGTGCCCCCCTTAAATGGACCATCGAACACTTAGAAAGAATGGACAGAAAAAAAAAGTTATTAACAATACATGGTGGCCTTCACCGCCGATCAAATGATGAGTCTATATTCCTAAAAAATAGAAGGTAGAGGACTCACAAGTGTTCGAGATTGTGTTGAGGAGGAAGTTCTAAGTATTGGAAAGTACATCATCGAAAACGCTGAGAAACTAACCAAAGTTGCACAACTTAGATTCGTGAAAAGACTAATAACGTTGCTGGTCAAGGAAAGAAACAAGGATAGACAAAGGGAGTAGAAAGAAAAGACGTTACATGGGCAATTTATGCACGAGACAGGAAAAGATGGGAATGGTTAAGAGGAGAGTTAGAACGAGTGACGGAGAGTTTGATTTGCGATGCACAAGAGCAGGCCCTAAGGACTAACTCGGTAGCATTTAGCACAGCCAAAACAAGTACTATACCTTTGCAAAGAGAAAACAGAAAGTGTTACCCATACCGTGAGTGCGTGCTCTAATCAGATTCAGTATCGAAAATTACAAGTTAGGTAAGAAAATACATTGGTTGCTGTGCAAAAAATCTTGATAGAGTGCAACGAGAAGGCCAGTGCGAGAGAACGAAAGATGTAAGATCCTGTGGGACTTCACAGTATAAACTGATAAGGTGCTAGGACACCGGAGATTGCAATATAATCGACCAATACGTCACCAAAGAACAAGAAAAGATCACCAAATACCAAGACCTGCGTATACAGATTTAAAAACTTGGTACTTGTAGTACCAATAGTGGTAGCTGCACTGGGAACAGTGTCCAAAGAGCTGGAAAAAAACATCTAAAAGGCGTAGACATTCCTCTTGCAGACCCATGCTTGCAGAAGGCACCGTTACTAGGTACAGCCAGCATCTTGAGGAGAATGTTGGGATTGGGGTAGGACTCCTATGTCGAGTGTGAAATTCCCATCATAAGATGATGCAAATCAAAAAAAAAAAAAAAAAAATGATAATGACAATAGTAATAATAAAAATCATTACAATTTTTGTTATTTTTATTACTACTATCATAACTATTAAAATAATAACAATAATTATTATAATAACAATAACAATAAAGATGACAGAAATAACAATAGTAGTACTAGTAATGATGATAATAGTAACAATGATGATAATAGTAATAGTACTGATGATAATAGTAATGATAATGGCGATAATAGTAATAATAAGAATGATAATATGAACAATAATTCTAATAATAATTATAATGATAATATCAAGAATTATAGTGATGATAGTAGTACTAGTAAAATTGATAATAATGATAAAAATATTAAGGATAATCATAGTAATAATAATAATAGTAATAAAAATATTTATAATAATCAAATTAGTGACAACAATAATAATGTCAACGATAGTAACAAAAAAAAAAAAAATAATGATGATGAAAATGATAATGATAGTAATGGTAATGATAATAATAACAATAGTAATGTTAATAATAATAACAACAACAACAACAATAATAATAATAATATTGATAACTGATAATGATGATAATGATATTGATAATAAGCTTGTTAAAGACGATGGTAAATCAATAATGATAGCAGCAATAAAAACGCCAATAATAATATAAATAGTAATGACAATAAGAATAACGATAATAGTATGAATAGCAATGAAAATGATAATACCAATATTGATGTTAACAATAATAACAACAATAACGGTAAGTACAATATCAATGATAATCCTAATGGCGTAATCTTGGCTATATAATTGTAAGTGACTAGCCAACCTTGAGTAACTAAAATGAATAAGGAAAACAGAGACAGAGACAGAGGAAGAAAGAGAGAGAGAGAGAGAGAGAGAGAGAGAGAGAGAGAGAGAGAGAGAGAGAGAGAGAGAGAGAGAGAGAGAGAGAGAGAGAGAGAGAGAGAAAGGCAGGCAGGTAGGTTGGCAAGCAGGCTGGCAGGCAAAGAGACAGACAGACAGACAGGCAGGTAGGCTGAGAGACAGAGAGGGAGACAGAGGCAGAAGAATTTGGAACCTTTTCATGGGGCGTTTGGAAAGTTCTGGAAGAGAGTTTGGAAAGATTATGACCAATATTCAAAGGAAAGTTTGAGAACATCAAAGTGGAATTGGAGAAATAAAGGAAAAATTTCGCCATTAAAGGCAGAGGGTTGTCAACTTCAGATTTTAATTCGATTTAAGTGCATTTTAGGAGAAAAGACTAATGTGTAGTTGGTAGTGTTATGGTATCCTTAATGTAGATAACCCTAATGATATGAGTTGCCAAATGTATAGTATTGAGGAACTATAACCATATTTTGAAATAATGATACTGGTAATACTCATACTGATAATACTTATGCCATTAAATATATTAACGAAGGTAAGGTTCTGAAATGATTTTAGAATTGGTGATAGCTCTGATACCAACTATGATAATGAAGATTAATGATAATATTAACGGCAATTGCTATTACAACCAATGACAACAATGATGATGGCATTAATACGGGTAAAAATTTTAAAAATCATTTAATCATTTTGTTAGTCATATTACTGATGCTAATGATAGAATACCTAAATGAAATTGATAATGATAGCTACAGTGTCCCCAATAACACCAGTGATGTTATAAATAGTACTAACGAGACTACTATCCTTATTACTATTACTACTGCTTCAGACACTACCACTAATACTACTGTTACTACTACTTTCACTTCTACTACTACCACTATTACGTCTACTACTATTGCTACCATTATTACTAGTACCACTGTTAAACTGTACTGATATTGCTATCACTAAATATCACAACCATTCTAATATAAACGATACCTGGATTGTTATTACTAATACTATCATCATAGAACGAGCAATGATGGAAGTAAATAAATAAATAAAGAAAGAAAGAAAAAAGATTCTTGAAAAAAGAAGTTTGGGTAAGATTGAATAGTGTTTAATGTAATAAGGAAGTTCCCCCTGGAGTCGCGGGTCAGAATTCCAGGTGGGACAGAAAGTTAGGAAATGTAGTGAATTAAATTGCTCTGTTTTGTAGGAAGTTGCTTCATGGAGGTTAATGCTGTCATCACCACCTCACTCTCTCTTGTTCTCTTTCTCTGTCTGTCTGTTGTTCATTTCGTCTATATTTTCATTCTTTCGCTCTATTTCCCTCGCTCTCTCTCGTTTTGCCTCTGTTCATATATCGTTTATTCCTTTTACTCTCTTGTGGTATCTTTTTTTCCTTCCCTCCATCCATCCCCCACCTTTCTCTCTCTGTCTCTTTCTTTCTATCTTTATCATTCTCTCTTTCTCTTTGTAACCCCGCCCCCTCCCCTCGCTTTGTGAATAGGGAGGTATCAAGATGTTTTTTTTTTCGACCAGGTCAGTTGTACAATGCAAGGGCGTTAAATGTAAGAGGCGAGGTTATGTGCATATATTCCGTTTTTTTCTGTCTCTTTTCTTCTTGTTTGGCGGCTTTTCTCTCTCTCTCTTTCTCTCTGTTTTTCTGTCTGAATGACTTTTTCTTTTCTGTTTGTCTTTCTCTTTGCCTACCGCCCCCCCCCCCCCCAACCCATGTGTGTGTCCTCTCACTCTAACTCTTTGTCTCCCTCTCAAAATTTTTCCAAAATCCTGACCTCTCTCTCTTCCTATCTCTCATCCTATCCCCCTAGGTTAAAGTTTGCATTTTGAAAGAAAGCGGAAGCAGCTACGAACTGCACAATATCAGATTTTCTTAACGATACGATTATTTGGTGAAGCGACGCATTGATTTACCGAGAGAGTAAGAGGAAGTAAAATAGGGTGCCGTCATTGTACCAATACCAACTAATTAAAACCAGTTTATCAGTACCTTCTCATATGGTTACACTCGTTGTAGTAATACCTGGATATAAACGTGCTCAATCTTTAAAATATGTTAATCAGGTTATTGCTATGATATTGGATTCTTTGTTCTCATTTCGTTATTTTTGTGTATTTTCTTTAACTACTCTGATCTTTCTGCATATATTCGCGTTTTGCTTCATGTATATATTATTATAAATATGCTATTTATATGTTCTATTTCTTCTTGTTCTAACAAATATAACCATCTATATGGAAGAAGAGCATTAATGAAAATGTGATCATATGAAAAGTAAGAATGGAAAGGATGATAATAAGTGAATAATTCTCAAGAAAAAATTCAGCTCAGCATATTAATAGAATATTTAGTCAAACCAATCACAGTTATAATATACAGAGAGACACACCTACATTTTCTCAGCAATCCCTTAATTATATTTTGAATTGCTATAAAAACAGAAAATAAAGTAAAGGGATGAAAGATGAAGAGACAAAAGAAGAAAGGAAAAAGAGAGGAGAACGTGAATATTAAAAAAAGTAAACCTTGAACATTCGCCTCAAAATGTTTCAAATTTGCTTCTGAACGACGAGGCAGTGACATGTCTGCGACGTGTATTCGTTTCAGCACAGACGGCATTTGTGTTCCGCATGCGACACGGCCCCGGTTTCCTCTATTGTTCCCTCCTTAGAAGGCAACAGGATCGCGTTAAGGCCTTATGGCCAGACGGGCTCCATTGCCTATGCGACTTTCATGTTCTCTCTGGAGCCATACGTGCCTCTCCGTGCCTGGCCGTCTGTGTATACCTGGTTCTGTTTCTGTCAGTATGTCCAATAGATGGATATGAAGACAAGAAGATAAATGGACACATAGAAATTGGCATAGAATAATACATATACAAAAACTTACACAAAAATACAAACACATGTATATGGATATGTGTATATATATATATATATATATATATATATATATATATATATATATATATATATATATATATATATATGT
>NC_091563.1:23836125-23841125 GCF_042767895.1 Penaeus vannamei
ATTGAATAAACTTCAATCATTCTTGTTAATCACGTTTGGCAAGAAATAAATGTGATTGAAGCTCAAAGCCTCTGTTTGATGCAATTTATTTGCATTAGAATATTTGCTTATTTTCTGCGTTCTGTTATGTACATATTATTGATGTGAATATTTCTTCATTTCATATCTTTTTATTATTTATATGACATTGTAGCTGTTGTCTTTTATTATTATTATTATTATTTCCATTAATTTTGTTCACTTTATTATCATTAGCATTGCTACATTGTTGATTATGATTGTTGCTATTTCTAATAATAATATTATTATTATCGTTATTATTATTGTTGTTATTATTACCATTATTACTATTTTGCTGTTGTTATTAGTATTATCCTTTTCGTTGCAAGTACTATATAATCATTAATTTTATTACCATTATTATTGCCTGTATTATTACTATCATGAATTTTTCATCTTAATTAACTTTATTGTATTATTATTACTATTGTCATTATTATTATTACTATTACTGTTACTATCATTATCATTATCATCATCATCATCATCATCATCATCATCATCATATATTATTATTATCGTTATTATTATTATTACTATTATTATTAGCATCGTAATTATTATGATAATAATGAGCTTTCACCTTATCCTCTGCCACTTCCTCCTGATCCTCCTCCTCAACCCCACCCACCCTCACCCCCACTCCCCCCGTGAGCCCTCCCGCTATCTTCTACCCCCTTCCTCCTGATCCTCCCCTAGCAACCCCCCCCCCCCATTCCTTCCTGATCCTTCCCCATATCACTCTTCCTTCTTCCTGACCCCCCCCCCCCCGCTCTTTGCGACATGTGGAACTTCCTTGAACCGGATGACGTCTTCCTTCTCTTTACTTCCTTCTTCCCTCCACGTCTTCTTTCATGGGGAGTCGCTCTCCATCATTAATGTGAAAGATATAATATAATTGATTACTTCTTTAGAATAGGAGAGAGAGGGGGAGGAAGAGAGAGAGTGAGAGAGAGGTGAGAGAGAGAGAGGGTGTTGAGAGAGAAAGAGAGAGAGAGAGAGAGAGAGAGAGAGAGAGAGAGAGAGAGAGAGAGAGAGAGAGAGAGAGAGAGAGAGAGAGAGAGAGAGAGAGAGAGAGAGAGAGAGTGAAAGTGGGGGAAGGGGAGGGGGGAGAGAGCTATAAAATACTGACGGAGATTAACAGATAAAAAGATTGTTCGCTTTTCCATTTACAAAACCAATGAAAAATGATCAAGAAATAAAAAAAACGAAACATTATTTTGTTCTCTCTTGCGCATACAAGGCACTTTTACTAATCCCCCGAGGCACTTTTACCGTATTCCTCTCCACTCTTTTGCTGCCGTTCCAACTCTCTCCCTCTCTCCCTCTCCCTCTCCCTCTCCCTCTCCCTCTCTCTCTCTCTCTCTCTCTCTCTCTCTCTCTCTCTCATCTCTCTCTCTCTCTCTCTCTCTCTCTTCTCTCTCTCTCCTCTCTCTCTCTCTATCTATCTATCTATCTCTACCCTCTCTCTCTCTCTCTGTATCTCTGTCTCTATCAGTCATTCTCTCATTTTCTCTGTCTGCCTGTTAGTTTGCTACCCACCTCCCCCCATCTCTATTTCTCTGTAACACACTCATAAATAAAACAGGCGTGAATTATTCACTAATACTTGCGTATTTGCACCTGTTTTCTCTCATATCAATATCTCATTAGCCCCCCCCCCTCCCCCGTACTCAGTATACGTACCCTCGTCCCTCTCCTCTCGACACGTACCCAGAATCATTATACACAATCACTGATATTGAGGGATGTTGTGCCAATGCTTTATTATTGATATATTAGCAATATTAGTAGCTTTCGTTATCATTATTATTATTATTAATTAATGTTATTATTATTACCATTATTTTTATCAAAATCATTATTATAGCTATTATCATTATTACTTTTTTATTATTATTGTTATTATAGTTATTATCATTATCATCATTATTACCATCATCAATATTATTATCATTATAACTATCATCATACTATTATTATTATTTTGTTATTACCTTAATTATCCTTATCATAATTTTTACCATCAACATTAGTTAGTATTTCAACTTTATTATACTCAATTTTATTTTCATCATTAATAATATCATTGCCATTATTACATGTATTATCATAGTTACCATTATCATTGCTAATATCATCCTTTTTATTAAAATTATTATCAATATTATAATTATCATTGTTATCATTTTCATTAACACTGTTGTTTTCATCATGATTATTATCAACATTATTGTTATCATCACTTGTTTTTATCATTATCATCAGTATTATTGTTACCATTGACATTATTATGGTTAGTATTATGATTACCATCACTATCATTGTTACTGTTATCATTATTATTATTATCATTATCATTGTCACCATTTTTATTCTTTTTACCAATATCATCATTATTATCATCATTATCATTACTATCATCCTCATTGTTAATATTGGTGTTCTCAGTGTCATTAACTGTATTATTATTATCATTAGTATTAGTAGAAGTAGTAGCAGTAGTATTCTTATCCTCATCGTTATTATTCTTATCATCATTATCATCATCATCGACATCATCTTCATTAACATCATTTCTATTATCATCCTTGTTCTAATCATGATCATTATTACGATTGTTATCATCATAATTATCCTTTGGGAGAAGAGAAGACGAGGAAACAATCAGAGGAGCTTGGTAAGAGAAAAAGCTCGAAAGGGAGACAGAAAGCGAGATGGAAAGATGGACGTGAGGCGGAAATGCAGAGAATAGGAGCAACAGAGGAAGACGCGGAGGGCAGGAAAAACTGGATAAGAATCGTGACTTGTTTAGCCCGGCCGTAGCGAAGAGGCGAAAGAAAACCGGATGAAGATATGACGATGATCGGAAGAATGATGCGAGAGCAGGGATCGTAATGAAGGATCGTAATGGGTACGGTTTTGATAAGCGAGAGTTGAAAAGATGTTCTCATAATGGGAATAACAACAGGATAGCAAAAACGATGATCATTATCACTATTCTCCTCCTCTCGTCCTCATCATCATTAGTCTCTTTTACTTATTTTTCCTCCTCCGAATCCTTCTCCTCCTCCTCCTCATCATCATCATCATCATCATCATCAACATCATCATCATCAACATCACCATTATCATCAACATCAACATCCTCCTCCTCCTCATCATCATCATCATCAACACCATCATCAACAACATCAACATTAACATCATTAACATCACCCTCATCACCATAACAAATACAACAACGACAACAAATAATGAGAATACAGACGACATCCCCATGCAATCAAATAAACCCCCATAACATGAAGATATAACAATAAATCATAACAAGCGTAATATTTTAGCATTTCCCATTAAGAAAAACAGCAAGCCATAAGGAGCGAGGCAGCGGCCGTTCATATCTAGGACGCCTGGTTTATGGCTTGTCTCCGACCGCCGCTGGAACCCGGGAGGCGAGTGAGGGAAACGCGGCCATGGAGCGCTGGCTAAAAAAAGAAAAAGAAAACAAAGACGTATGAGGCGTAGGTAAAAAAAAAGAAAAAGAAAAAAGAAAAATAGCATTACCATTTAGGGTTTTTTGTCCTCTTTTTTCTGCAAGGGATGCCATTTTCATTTTGTGTTCTGTTTATTTGTGTTGTTTTTAAAAGTAAGCGTTTGCTTTTATCTACTTTACTTTTTTTTCCATAATGTTATTTTTACGAATATGTGTATATTTCTAGGCATAGATAGATACATAGCTACTTAGACAGACAGATAGACAGATAGATAGGTAGATAAGTAGGTAGATAGATAGATGGATATATAAATAGATAGATAGGTATATAGAAAGATAGACAGATAGATAGATAGATAGGTAGACAGATAGACAGATAAATGAAATATAAATAAATAGATAGTTAAATAGATAGATGGATAGATAGAGGGAGGGAGGTAGGTACGAATGTAGATTGATAGATAAATAGATAAATAAAAAGATAGGTAGATAGATATACCTACAGATAGATAAACATTCAGAGAGGCAGGCAAACAGACAGATAGATAAATAGATAACTGGACGATTGTTTATTGGTGTGTATGTACGCATCTTTGAGTTCTGCAAGCAAGATGAAATCCATTACAGACCATTATATATTCAACGCTGTCAGTGGCGTACTGCGAGGAAGCGAGATAAAGGCAGAATAGACAAATAGGTAAACAAATGAATGAAATGAGAACGTGTTAAGTCGAGTTAGAAGAAGTATTAGAACGAGGCATACTTCACGGCAGATGAAAAAAGATAAATGTTATCGCTACACCGTATGGAAAATCGCTACAATGGCCAAGAAAAGTAAAAACGCAAAGCCAAAGACTTAGAACACCAGAATGAACGAAAAGCTGTTGGACAAGAAGAAGAACAACAACTACGGCTACAACTGCGTGTATCGTATTGAGCTTGTCGTGGCGTTCCTCGTAATCCCAGGGAAAGGAAACACCAAGGTTGAATTACGTAGTTTCTATTCTAAGGAGTTCCACGACGGGGTGAGAGCACACGTTTAACGCGCATGCTTGGCCAGAGCCGAGAGACCAGAAGTTGGAGGGGAATCCCGGCCACAGCCAATGCTACCAGATCTCGTGGCCATGAACCATGGTGCTGCGTCACATGCAAAAGGTACAAATATGGGAGGCCACATTAATGAATGGGAACGCCATCATGCAGTAGCAAAGTTATGCATGCACACAACATATACAGGATACAAAGACAGGCTCGATGCATGTGTCCTCACATATCTACAACAGCAACCACGACGACAACAACAAAATTAAGGAATGATCTCATCGCTTTGGAAGAAGAAGAATCCTGAGTAACAAAGGGGGGGGGGGGGGTTCCGAAAGAGGGATATTCTAGGGATGTAAAATGAAATTCAATTGAAAATTTGGACCGGAGCTGTAATAATTAA
>NC_091563.1:23857013-23859513 GCF_042767895.1 Penaeus vannamei
TATCATTACTATTAAAATCATCATTATTGTTACTACCATTATCATTATTATTATATTATGGTTGAAGCTGTTGATATTGATATCATTTTCATTATTATTATCATCATCATTATCATTTCTGTTACTAATATTATTATCGTTGTTATCATTATTATTATTTATTGCTATTATTATTATTGTTGTTATTGTTATTATTACTATTATTATCATTATGATCATTATTATTATCGTTATCATCGTCATTAATCACCATTATCATTATTATCATTACTGCCATTATTAGTATTAGCATCATTGTTGCTGTTGTTTTCATTGTAATTATCATTGTCACTATTGTTATTACTATTACTATTATTATCATCATTATTATGATTATAGAAATGACAGAATGATAAAAAATAATAATTTTTATAGTCATGATGATAATACTGATTATCATTATTATTATTACTATTATCATTATTATCATCCTGATCACCATCATTATCATTATTACCATCATCATTATCATCGCCATCATCATTTTTATTATTTTCATTATATTTATTACTTTTATTATCATTATTATTATTATCATTATTATCAATGTTTTTGTCATCATTGTAGTTATGACTATGTTTATTATCATTATTACTTTTGTCATTATCATTATCCTTGTTATTACTTATCACTATAATCGTGCTGATTATCATTATCATCATTACCATTGTTATTATTATCACTATCAGTATCTTCATTATTGTAAATATTACTTTTGTTATTATTGCCATCATTATTGTTATTATTATTATTATCATTGTTATAATCATCATTGTTATTTCTTATTATTATCATCATTGATATTTCTTATTATTATCATCATTGTTATTTCTCATTATTATCATCATTATTTCTATCTATATTGTTATCATCGTTATCATTAAATGCTTATCAATATAACCACGATCATCATTATTATTATCATTATTTCCATTATTCTTAATATTATTATCATCTCCCCTTTTATTAGTATTATATTGTCATAATTATCATAGTTATTATTTTCATCGTCATCATTATTGCCATCATTATTGTTATTATGATTATCATCATTCTTGTCATTACTATCATTATTGTTATCATAAACATCATCTTCAACATCATCAATTTGTCAGTCATTAAGATTATCATCTCATATTCATCATTTTCACCATTATTATCATCAAAACCGTTATTCTTGCCATATCTGTCATATCTATCTTTATTATTACATCCATGTCATAACATCCAGCAACGAAGGTCCACGTTCTTGTTTTTTCTTTTCTTATAACCTGCTATCAAAACCCACTCACATCTTCCTTGTTGTTTTTAGTCTTTTCAAT
This sequence comes from Penaeus vannamei, assembly GCF_042767895.1. Lineage (NCBI taxonomy): Eukaryota > Metazoa > Arthropoda > Malacostraca > Decapoda > Penaeidae > Penaeus > Penaeus vannamei. The sequence goes on from NC_091563.1 coordinate 23,858,375, forward strand.
ATTTCTTGCGTTTATTTTCTTCCTTCTTAATATTCTTCTCCATCCTACCTTACTTTCTCCATTTCATTGACTCTCTGTTCCATTTCCTATCCGCTTTTTATGCATCATCTCATCCATTTGTCACCAATTTTCCTTTGTCTCTCCCGTCTTTCTTTCTTTCTTCATTCCCTTCAGGTTTTGTTCTATTCACTTCCTTCTATACTTCATTTCTACCACGCCTTGTACTTTTCACTCCATTCGTGTATTCACCTTCTCTTCTCTCTCCGCCTCCTATACCCCATCTATTCCTAACGTTCTTCCTTTTCTTCAGCATTGCTAATATTTTTCTTCCTTCTCTTGTACAGATCTTTATCCTTCCTCCCTCAGCTCTCCCTTATTTTCCCCCACTGGTTCTCATATGTCATTTTCTCCTCCCTCCCTCTCTCCCATCCCTCCTTCATTTCCTCCCTCCTTCCAATCCCTCCTTCATTTTCTCCCTCCAATCCCTCCTTCATTTTCTCCCTCCCTCCCTCCCTCCCATCCTTCCTTCATTTCTCCCTCCCATCCCTCCTTCCTTTTCTCCATCGTCTCTCCTCTCCCCCCTTCATCCTCCTATACGTTATCCCTCCCTGCCCCTCCTGTTTCTCATTAGTCTCAACCCCCGGCTATTGACACGCAAGAGATGAGAGATGTAACATTAGCATCCCTCAGCCTCCGAGGCAGACAGAGCGAGAGGAAGAAGATCTCTGTGGCGGAAGTTCCCTTGGTTATTTTGGTTGTGTCTCTTGCTCCGTGTTTGTTTGTTTTGCTCTCTTAAGCTTTTAAGTAATCTTCTCCCTTTTTAAATCTTTATTTGTCTATTTGTGTTTCTGCTTGTAGTGTGGTTTTGTTTCTTTTCGAAACTTTTTTTCTTTCTTTCTTTTTTATTTTTACCTTCATGATTTCATTTTCTTATTTCTAGGTGTCTTTGGTTACTTTGGTTGTTTTTCTGCTTATATTTCGGTTGGGTTTGGCCTTTCGTTATGTATCTTAGGATTGTCTTTTTCTTTTTTCTTTTTATTGCTTTACTTTATTTTTCTTTGTTAAGACCTTTTGTTATGTATCTTGATATATATATATATATATATATATATATATATATATATATATATATATATATA
>NC_091563.1:23867784-23870284 GCF_042767895.1 Penaeus vannamei
AAAAAGACAGACCGTCATACAGACATATGGCATATAAAAGAGACAAAGACGAAATGACAATAAAATATAAAAGAGAAAAAGAGAAAAGATAGAGAGAAGGAAGAAAATAGCTGTCTCATCTTCCTTTTATATTTGACAAAGGTCTAGGTCAAGAACGAAGGTCATCATATTTTTCCACTTCTTTTTCTTTTGACAAATAGTTACTTCTATCACAAGACATGATCTTGTTTAAAAATGTCAGGTCATCTGGAAAAGGTTCCTTTGATATATATATAACGTTCGGCTTGAAAAAGAATTCGTCGAAATGTGATTCAAGTAAATTTCGTTTTTTTCCGCCTTTAATGTCTGTGCTCGATCTCAAGTTTAAAATATTGTCTCCTCGGGAACGTATCTTAGAATAACTCGTTCATTTTTGATGCTATGGTCTTCTATAAGAGCATTAATATTAAGTATTGCCCTCCGTTGGTGTAATTATGATTTTTCTATAAGAAAAGGAATCTAAGCCATACACTATGATTCCTGGACAATACTCTACTCTGGCAATCCAAATCTGGAGAGTTTACCGTAGATGTATACGTGGATCCGCCCTTGGTTCGTTTCGCCTTATCATGCAGGAATAGTAAAGGAATAGATATAGACCACCAGAATAAATTAACAGATGCATGAATCCAGTTGCTATGAAAAGGAAACCGTAATGCAGTAATATGATACCATGGGTATGTCAGGAAAGTAATATTTTCGTGAAAAAAGAAATGAATATTTGAGCAAATACATGAAACTACTGTATATTTTCACCCATTAGTCTTGACCAACCGCCATTACCATATTCTTCTCAACTATATTCACCGTCAACAACGTTACAACATCCAAAAATCAACACCAGTATCACATATACCCTCATCACCGTTGCCTTAAATAATCCTTCAATATATTTTTCACACGCAGTTAAGAGGAAAGACCAATTACAAAAGGGACAAATATCCAAAGGAGAAGGAGGGAACGGCAGTCCGATATTGGGCGACGCGAACCGCTCTCGATTCGAGGACAGAATGACAGGCATCTTAAAGTGGCATTGAGAGGAGATATGCCTGGTATCCTGTTGGCAAGGATGCAGTTCGGAAATGCGCCCTAGGTTATTTAGGATGATCGGTTCTCATGTTGTTCAGCGGGTGAGCAGTAGAGGACATTGCTCTTTACACGGGGTCTAATACGGGAGGCTAGGAGTATATGCTGGGTTGTGTTTATTTTAATCTAAAGGGATTTGACAGTATCGTGATGTAATGCTAACGCGAGCTAACCTAACCCTGAAGTATGGGGAGAAAGTCGTCAGGGCCAAATAAGTTATGAAAATCGAGTTTCACGACGAGCAAAGTTAGAGTGTTGAAGGTAGTGATGAAGGTGATAATAATGATGATGATGCCGATGAAAATGCCGATGGAGATGGTGAGGATAAGAGGCTAAGATAATGATGATGATGAAATTAAAGATGATGTGATGATGGTAGTAGTGGTGATGAAGAAAAATACCTCTGAACATGTAATCTGCTGCGTATTGCCTTTTGGGTTCACATAGCAATTGTAATTAGATAATGTTTTTTCCACAAGTTAAAAGTACTTCTTGAATAAAAAAAAAATCAAATTATTATATTTTCTAAAACATGTTTTAAAAAATAAAACGAGAATAAAAAGTATAAATCATTAAAAAAATAGTGCTTTGATGACAAATACAGCCAGAGAAAACTGGCCATACTACCACAAATGTACTAGCCCTCCTACCACATATCAATTGGCCACCATACGACTAAGACCTGGCCATCCTACCATAAAAGGCTGGCCATCCTACCATGAAGGAACTGGCGCCATGTCGGAAAAGAACTTGCAATAATACACCTGACATATCTAAAGGGAAAAAAGAAGACCTTCCTTTATGAACGGCGGATTTTATGACATGTGGGTATGACTTCAACGTGCAGGGATAATTAATGATGCTTTGATATGCTCTTTCAAAAAGAGCATTTAGAATTTAGATTGAAAACTTGCATTATTTTTTTTTATCCGCTTCTACTATTTACACGATTCCAGTTAATTTTACTTTTACTATCACCACCACTTGCCATTTTGCTGATACTATTCTTACTGTCTTAATCACTATCGTTATCATCTTTTTTTTTATCTTCCACTTCTATTATCACCCTCATTTTCGTCTTTTTCTACTGTTATCTTCATCATCAGCTCTTCCCAATTATCGTGCAACACCTACTATTATCATTTTTCCACCGCAGCTTCTGCTCTTGTAATCACCATCATCCTCCCCTTTGGTTCAAGAATTTATCCTTATCATACACTTGTTAATTCTCCTGCTATTCATGCTAATCCCACGACTAATACTGCCGTCCTTATCAATATCCTACGTCCTCTGTCGTCATTCCTGAGCCACCCTCTTCGCCAGCAGGAGCCTCAGCAACTATACCAGAGCCTCGGGATCAGCATTACGGAATCAT
>NC_091563.1:23935686-23938186 GCF_042767895.1 Penaeus vannamei
GAAAGTCTTGCACAAAAATAGTGGATTCTATTTTGAAAATGACTAACAGGTTCTTATTTCATGGCCAATAAAGAAAACCGTTCTAGTTGGGAACAAATCCAATGCAATTACAACTTGAAGCATCTAGAGGCTGAATATATGGTTATTCATTTATGGAAAACAGCTCCCCTGCGTCTAAGGTTCTTTAGATGTGATTGTTTTAAATTCAGACTTTACCGGATACCTTTAGCTACGGATGGAGAAAATTATCCGCTGTACTGGTTTTGCTTTTGAGGCAGTTTGATGTTTTGCTATTCTTACAGCAAAACATCATCTTAGAGATAGATATATAGATAGATAGATGGATATAGATAGATAGATTGATGAATTGATTGAGTGAATGATTGATTGATTGATTGATAGATAGATATAGAGCGAGAGGGGGGGGGGGGGGGGGTAGGAGATCTTTGATCATAAATAACAGGAAGCGTCATGAAGAGTCTTCTTTCATCCATACAGATTACCAGTGGATATGCAAAGTGATGGTTATAACAATAATGGTAATATTACTTCTATTGCTAATGTTACTACGATTATTTTGATAATGATAATATTACAAGTGCTAAGAATCATGACAAGAATATTAAACACAATGCTGATTACAGGGTAATGAAATGGAAAATAACCTTTACGACAATAACGATGTTGCTGCTGCTACAGTTGATGATGATGGTATTGAGGCTAACGGTGATGGCAATGATGACGATGATAAGGATAATGATGAGGGTGATTATATTGATAGATGAGGATAATAATGATTCAAAGCGATAGTGTTGGTGATAACAGAAGGAATGCTAATGATGAATGATAAGAATACAAGGTACTAAATAATAATTATGAAGATAATATCAATATATTGATGGTGGTGGTGCTGATGATGTGGATGTTGATGATGAAGATGATGGTACTAATGGTTATGGTGTAATGATAAGTATAGGGATGTTTATGAATATAATGATGATCATAATGATCATAATGATATTAGCTATTGCGTAGATAACAAAACGAATAATAGAAATAAATTATAGAAATGAAAAGTGATAAATAATGATAAGCATGAATAAAATGTTATAATGATATTGCTACCAAGAAATAGGACTAATCATTACAATGATGATATCAATATTATTAAAGATGATAATAATAGAGATGATATTGATATAAATAATTATTATTTTTTGATAGAAATAATAATAATGATAGTAATAATAATAATGGTAGTGAAAATAATGACAAGGATAATGATTAAAAATGTTAACAATGACTAAATTATGTTGATAATAATAATAATAACAATCATAATGATATTAGAAATAACAATGATAAAAATAAAAATTATTATGCAAGCATAACAAGGATGATGATAATATTAATAATGATAATGATAATGATAACAAAAATGACAAAGATAATGATTATGATACAAGAAATAACAATAATGATGTTACACAGGTAAATAATGCGGAAAATCCCGATGACATAATAAGTTATGATTATCATATTCCTATGATTGTGATTTCTAAAGCTATAGCCATACTTATAACTAAAAAGATAGATAATCGTCATGGTAATAACAGTAACGTTGTTAGTAATAGCGATAATCACAGAAATGATAATGATGACAACAGTAACAACAATGAAAAAGTGATAATAGTAAAAGGGAAAAAATCAGCAACATTAACATTTCCAGTAAAATAATATTAATGACATTAATAGCATCATTATTACTACTAATGTTATCATTTTATTATCATTATTATTATCATCATCATTATCATTATCATCATCATCATCATCATATCATCATCATCATTATCATCATATCATCATCATCATCATCATCATCATCATCATCATCATCATCATCATCATCATCATCATCATCATCACCACCACCGCCACCAGCACCACCACCATAATCATTATCATTATCACAAATCATTATTTTATTGTCATTATCATTATTAGTATTATTATTGTTATTATTGCTTTAATGCCATTAAGATTATCATTATTATTATCATCAATATCATCATTATTTTTATCATTATCATATCTAATAATATTAGTATTACTGTTACTATTACTATTACTACCATAACTATCATTGTCATTTGTATTACTTTTCATTATTATCATCGTCATAATTATTATTGTCATTAATATTATTGTTATCATTATTATTAATGATTAAAGAAATGATAAAGATAACATTAAGAATAAGAATAAGAAGGAACTGAAGAACTGTATTCATAATGAAAATAAAAATGATAATGGTGATGATACTACTTCTACTACTAGGATTAATAATAATGATAATGATAATAGTAACGATAACATTAATAATAATGATGATAATAATTATAATAATGATAATAATAATGATAATGGATAGTTATAATGAAATTAATAAAGATAATGATAAAATCAACAAGGATTATAACAATAATTACGTTAATAA
>NC_091563.1:23976268-23978768 GCF_042767895.1 Penaeus vannamei
TGCAATTGGTATATTTACGAAAGAACAATTATTTGAGACCCTTGCTGGAAGGCCTCCAATTAGACATTAAGCGTTACCTTGTGGAAAGAGAGGTTGACTCAGTAGAGAAAGCAGCACAATTGGCTGAAACTTTTAGTTTAACAAAGAAATTGAATTTTCAGAAGTCTTCATCACCCGTGCTTGTGGACCAGGGTGGTAGGTTGAGTGAAGATTGCAAACCAACTCATAGTACCCATCATTTAATTTATAACAAGGAAATGTTAAAAACTTCCCTTGAAAGTAATTTCAACTTAACTGCATGTTGCCCAAAATTTAAAGCAAAGAGAGAGAGAAACCAGTTGCAAATGTGTACAGTTCCAAGTAAGGGACTAAATATATATAAAGCTATAAGTATTTATGAATATTTTGAGCGTTATAAATTCACAGGCTGATTTATACAACCAAAGGCGGAAATTGTGAAACTAAGAGACATGGCTTCGTCTCAAAGTATGACTTTTAAATATAATTTATAGAGAAAGTTCTATACCAAATTTCATTGTTAATCCAGTGAATTTTGATCCCATGTAGATACTGAATGAGGACTTACATCTTTTCCCAGCATTTGTAGTGACAAGGAGTCAAACTAGACAGCTTGTTAAATTTGAGTTGAAAGATAGTGATTCTAATGTTAGGAGTCGAAAGACCGATTGTGATTCCAGTGTTAGGAGTTTTGATATTTTGGAGTCGGAAGACTGTTTGTGATTCTGTTAGGATTGGTAATGTAGAATCTAATAACTCAGTTTATGACTTTGATGTTATACAGATTGTTGATGTGGACCCTAAGGATTGAATGTAAAGCAAAAGCAAAAAAAAAAAAATATATATATATATATATATATATATATATATATATATATATATATATATATCATAAATTATATATGCTTTTCTTGTCCTTATTCAATCAAAAACTTGATTCATCAAATGGGAGTAAGGAGAATATAGTGTGAAAGACGATTTACTAATGGGTAAATTTCACCCTAAAATTAACCGTCTTAAGAGTGGATTAATGTGCATCAGATAATGGCTCCCACCTGTTTCAAAGAAAGGATAATAAGTAGACCACATGATTTTATTGGTGGTCAATTGGGAATCAAGAAGACACTGGAGAAAGTCTTGGGACTTTTCTATTGATCTGGTGTAGATAGGGAAGTTAAAATGCTTTGTAACTCTTGCAAAATATGTCAGTTGACCGGCAAGCCAAATAAGAGTAATACTCCCTGCACATTGAAAGCCAATTTTTACAAATCCTTCTCTGAGACGTTGATACATATTTTGGGTCCGCTTCCCAAAACAAAAAAGGGAAATAAATTTTTGCTGATCATAATATGTACAAATAGTAGATTTCCTGACGCTATACCTTCGAGGACCATTACCGTTAGAACAATTGTACCTGCTTTGATTTAATTTTGTACAACTTTTGGAATTCTTAGAGTGATTAAAGTGTTCCAAAGTGACAATGGATCAAATTTTACTAGTAAAAATTTTATTCTGAAAGCTTTAAATGTCAGACAAAGGATCTCAACTTCCTACTATCCAGAAAGTCAAGGAGCTTTGGAAAGTTGACAAAGTTTTGTATTGAAGTAGAGAATGAGTGGAATGAAGGTGTCCCTTTATGTCGTGTAATTTAAGAACGGCTAAGAATGAAAATTTTGGATTTTCACCTAGTGAGATTATATTTGGTTGTCAAATCAGAAGCCCATTATGTCAAAATTGGAAATTTGAGCACTTATGTGGAAAAAAATATTCAAAAGAAAATATAGAAATGGTTCAAGTGATAATGAAAACAATGGGTATGAAAGCAGTGGAAAGACGATTTGGTGTTGGTGATGATATATTATTGGCTATTCCCATGAAAAAATATCCTTTAAGCTGTAGATTTGGAGGTCCATATGCAGTGCGAAAAGAGGAATAATGTAAATTATGTAATTTCAGCTCGAGATAGAAGAAAGAAGAGGAAGTTTGTACACATCAATAGGCTGAAAACCTATGATAATAGAGATTTTAAGAAGAAAATTATGAATGCTGTAGATTTTTGTAGTGAGGCAGAAAACTCAGACTTTGAGGCAAATCCTAGGGAGGTGGCACTAAGGAACAGTGAGATATTATGTAACATGTGTGCTTAATTAGAGTCCTTAACTCTAGTTAGGATGTGTTGCTGCTGATGGAAGAGTTCTCCAACCTCTTCGGTGATGTTGAAAAATCGCACGGAGGTGACGGAACATGACGTACAGCTGAAGCCAGGAGTGGTTCCATTGAAGCAACAACCCTACAGAAAGTCCCCAGATAATTTGAAAATTTTAAATGAAATTGCTTTTGTTAGGAAATAACATTACTGGAGATAGTAATAGTGAATGGGCCAGTCCTTGCATATTAGTGTTCAAACTTGATGGAGGTTGGAAAATTATGCACGGATTGTAGGAATGTTAGTGCTCTTACATTTTCTGGTAGTTTTCCTATT
>NC_091563.1:24018768-24023768 GCF_042767895.1 Penaeus vannamei
ATTCATCCGAACCCTATCCAGAATTGGGATATTTCAAAAAGTCGAAAGGTGATCGGTTAATGGAGAGAAAAGAATGCCAGAAGAGCATGGTACTGTGAAATTAGTCCATATGTGATCCAAAAGTGAGTTTTGGATCACATATGCGAGGGAATTCCCTTAAGAAAATGTCTTATAGAATTCTATAGAAATTCTATAGATTTCTATAGAGTTTTTATAGAGTGTATAGAATTGCTATAGAATGCCATTAAAAAAGTTCTATAGAGAATGTATTCTATAGAAATACCATAGAGTTTCTATAGAAAGTCCTCAATAGAGTCTATAGAGCTAATTTTCTATAGAGTTTCTATAGGAAAGTTATAAAGTCATTTTCTGTTGATCACTCAGTAAATCCCAAACCAGTGGCATCACATGATAAAGGTGAATGAACTGAACAATTAATTGATTGCTCAAGAAGTGAATTTGAAAGCACTATGTGAGGACACTGTTAACTGAAATCGAACTTCACTGAGAAGTAACACGCCAAAACTGTAGTTATGGGTTATGAAATCATTTATTAGAAATTCACATTGCCTAGTATAACTGTCACGGTCATCAGTCGATAACATAACTGTGATAAAAATTCTACGCAAATTCAGCTATTGCAAATAAATGGGTCCATTTAACCTAGAGTTAAGAAATAATTAAACGTGCAAGATGGCGACAAGAATTTCCTATACATCGTTTTCTGGATTTTTTTTCTTTACAAAACTTGCTATACATTATAAAGATAGCATACAAATTGACTTTGTATCAATGTGGTTGTGGAAAAATGATAAATCTTTTCTTGAATAAAACAGTGTAAGCTTTGGTGGTATTTGGCAAGTTTTCTTAGATGCCAAATCCCGCTAGCAGACGTTTTTATTTATTTATTTATTTATTTTTATTTATTTATTTATTTTTTTTGTTATTTGTGTATGTTAACGAGTTATAGTTCTAAATATAGTATGTTAGAGGTTGTAGAACTGTCAAAATGTTACCATTGTTCGATATTTGTGTGTGTCAAGATTTGTATGTAATTATGGTATAACTAGGTTTATAGAATAAATTTACAAGCAACTATAATGTGTTTGAAATTTTATTGATGTGTAATGCATTGACTTTACGTCAGTTTTCGTTTTGTGCCAGGCTGTTCATATTTTGGAAAAGGCGCGAGAAATGTAAACATTGTTGCTCGCGTTCCTGGGAGCTTGAAGAAATTTACGAGATTCAACATTTCTACGGAATTGTGAGCATCACCTGTACAATGTAACTGTGCAGTACAGTACTATAAACAATCGTTTTAAAAACGCAATATCTTTCGGAGACAACTGAAAGCGAGCATTGGAAGTTCGGAACCATCAACGCACATGGTTGCTGAGAGTCAACAGCTGTCTCCTGAGCATCTATCTACCATTTCGTGTGGCGAAGACTGGCTTCACCGCCGGACAGACATCTTTGGAGTTTTATGAAAGTTAGACAAATAAATACAGTATATCACGTGTATTAATGTACGTAGCAATGCGAGAGAGGTGAAGGTGATGCTGGCCACGGCGCCAAGTTGAGGGAAACGGAAAAGCTTCCCTGCGTAAATTTTTTGAGTCCTATATTCTGTCGGCGTTCTCTAAAAAGATGCGTATTTCATGACACAGTTGACAGAAAAATCATATTGATTTATTTATATCACTAGCGTGCCAACTAGTAATAAAGTTGAATAAGGGTTTGGCAATGTTGGGAAGTATTACCATTTTCTTCTGTTAACTAAGCTGTTAACTCAGCTATTACCAGAATGTGCAGCTATTTACAGCTAGTTAATTCTCTGATGAATGAGTTGGGTGGGTAATTGTTCAAAATAGGACTGCATGGAGAGATGTCGCCTTTACACTTTACATGCTGGCAAAGGCCAACAAATGTCCTGAGTTCATATTTAACAAGTTAAAGCTTAATCTAAATCATATAGTTCATTAAAAGAGAGACTGGGGAGTCTTCTTGCTTCCCCCAGGGGGCTATGGCATATTGTGGCATTATTGAACAGCAAGAGCAATATATTCGCAGTGGAAATAGCCTTACTTTATTCAAAATATTTTCAAACTTACTAGTTTTTTTCATGAGAGTTCTTTATAACCATAAATATAGGTTTCCTAAATCTCTGTACATTTTTACTTCAAATAATGCAAAATGTTCATGCGAATTTTGAAAAAATTCAAATATATCACGAACATATATATTACCAGGTGAATGGGGAGGCACTGCAGCAATTAGTGTGGACTGAGTTGAAGGAGTAGAGGAAATCTGCCCACCGTGTTTAGTGGTCAGAAATAAGTGTAATCCATTAATGATGTCCATGAGGCTGTTTGCACCAAAAATCTGCTTTAGAAAATCAACTGATTACTATGCACAGCGTAGGATGGCCGAGGTAGTATTGTACACCTAGTCACTTGAAAATTATGCTCTTTATACTAAGGAAATTGACTGATTAATTTAAGATGAATTTAAAATTTATATAAAATTCACATTCTTGCAGCATTCTATCTTATATGCAACTCTGAGTTCTCTGTAACATAGTAACAGGGTCCTTCCAGCTAGATAAACAATTTGTTTAGAAATGTCTATGGCATCAGTCTGCAAATATCTACCACATTTCAGGAGTCACCAACATTGTGACTTGACTACATTAGCTTTTAAACTTCAATCAGTGGCACTCTTCAGTGAGGACGAGGAGATGGCGATAATTGACAGCATTGAAGTAAGTTTGATCTCCTTAGCAGCTATGTGAGGTGGGAGAAAGAATGTGAAAATATTATTTCCTGGTCGTGAATGGTGACTATGGGAAAGATTTAGGGAGGGTGTAAAAGTGTTGATGATTAAATTGGCAGGTAGATTTTAGGATTAATCTCAGATTTCTCTTTCCTCAGATGACCAAGTCTCCCACTCCCATGCTGGTGACAAATAACACCTTCCAAGATGTCATGACCACAAGAGAAATAGCACACTGCTCTTCTTTCAGAAGGAAATCCAGAAGTGCCAGCATCTGCCTGCGAACTTGCAAAATTTACGTTTAAATTTTATTTATACATCAAATACATTTGTTAATCAAATTTTTGTTATTTACTTACTTATGAATGTTTGTATATATGTATCTATGTATTATGAATGCAGTCAGGTATGTATATATGTATGCATTTATGTATGTTTATATGTATGTAATTATTTATGTATGTATGTACTGAAGTATATATATGTATGTATTTATGTTCATATGCATGTATATATGTATGTATTAATTTATTTATGCATGTATCTATTTATATATGCATGCATGTATTTGTATTTATATATATATTTATATATATCTATATATATATAATATATATACATATAAATATATATATATATATATATATATATATATATATATATATATATATATATATATATATATATTTATATATATATATAATATATATATATATATATATATATATATATATATATATATATATATATATATATATATATATATATATATCATATACATATATATATATATATATATATATATATATATATATATATATATATATATATATATATATATATATATATATATATAATATATGTATATATATGTATATAATATATATATGTATATATGATTATATATACATATATTGCATATATATTATATATATATTATATATATATATGTATATTATTTATATATATATATATATATATATATATATATATATATATATATATATATATATATATATATATATATATATATATATGTATATGTCTATAGAAACTCTATAGGTAATTCTATACAAATTCCTATAGAAACTCTCTAGAAATTCTAAAGTTTTCTCTAAAGAAACTCTTCAGAAACTCTAATTGTTTTTCTAAAGAAACTCTACAGAATCTGTAAAGATTTTTCTAAAAGTTTTTCTATAGAGCATTGAATAGAAATTGTAAAGAGTTTCTTTAGATTTTTTTTTTTTTATAGAATCTCTTTAGAAAATGTCTGTAGAAACTCTATAGGCAATTCTATACAAATTCCTATAGAAACTGTTTAGAAATTCTAAAGGTTTTTCTAAATAAACTCTTCAGAAACTCTAATTGTTTTTCTAAAGAAACTCTACAGAAACTCTAAAGATTTTTCTAAAAGTTCTTCTATAGAGCATTGAATAGAAATTATATAGAGTTTCTTTAGATTTTTTTTTATAGAATCTCTACAGAAAATTTCCGTAAGGGTTAGTTGAGGGATTGCATTGTGCTTAATAAATTATTTGCCGGTGGATATGTATCGTGTTCTAATAAATTGATATTTAAATCTCCAGTTAACATAGTTTGATTATCAAGGAAATTGCTTTGAGAAAGAAAATGATGTATGTTAAATTCATTAACATTGTGATGCTATCATGGGGACGATAGAGGGAGAATACTATGTAATATATGTTGCCAATAGTGATTTTAGCGGTGCAAATTTCTGTTTTGTCATTTCAGAGACAGCAATCGCTGAGTCTTGAACTGGTAATATTGCAATTAACATACAATGCTACACCTCCGTAGCCATCAGGCTATGTGTATGATAGGATTTAAATTCGGCGATTTCATTTAACTGGACGGTGTTGGGTTTGAGCCAGGTTTCACTAATGCTCAATAAATCGGGAGGCTTCGGGAGGGATTTAATTAGGGAAATAAGATTATCATAGTTTTTGTTTAAAGACTGAGCATTCACCTGAAGTACATTTAAGTATTTCAGACTATTTACAGGGGTTACAGATGTCATGGTACTTGAATATATCATCAATAGTCAGTGAATCATACCGGGTGTCTAGTATCTCCAGATTTACATTGTTACCAGCATGGCTGTCATTATCAATATTGAGCAGTATGTGCAAAAGGTTCGTTTCTGAGAGATTCATCACGGCGTGGGATGCTGAGAGGAAGTAAAAATGAGATAGGATGGAGACAGGAAG
>NC_091563.1:24031268-24033768 GCF_042767895.1 Penaeus vannamei
TAACAAAAAATTACAATAATGATATAATAACAATGATAACAATATTTACGGTGATAATGGTATTGATAAAAAAATATATAATGATAAAAATAATTATAGTACTTCTACTATTACTACGCCTACTACTTACCGATAATAATAATAATAATAATAATAATAATAATAATAATAATAATAATGATTATGACAATAATTTTAATAATAATGATAAGGAGAAAAGCGCTAATAATAATGATGATAATAATAACGATAATGATAATAGTAATAGGATTATCAAGAACATTAGTGATAGGAATAACAGTAACAATGACTACACAAATGATATTAAGGAAATCAGTGCCATAAAGAGGGTGGGAAATATAACATTGTACCTACTACCTATAACATCAAGAATAAGAACTAAGAAAAGTGAGCAAATGAAAGTAAATAGATAAAAAGTAAGAAAAAGGAGTATCGAATAAAACATAAGGAAAATGAAAGTAAATAGATAAAAAGTAAGAAAATGGGAGTAACGAATAAGAGATATGGAAAAATGTTGAAGTCAAAGGCAGCTCCAACTCGGCATCCTCCCTTTAAAGGTATTCAGATATGCATACACTCGCACGTTGGAAGCAGTAAAATAAATGAAAACAAAATAGCGCTCGGCCGTGTGGGACGAAGGTTGGGGGCGGAGGGGAAGCTGGGGGGGGGGGGGGGAAGGTTGATAGGGAGGTGTGGATGGGATGATAGGAGGGTTGGAACGGGGATGGGGAGGAAGGCAGGTGGGGGTGGAAGAGCTATCAGGGTCAAAGGAGATAGGGGTATAGGTGAGGTAAAAGGGGTGGGGCAGGAGATGGGGTTGAGGTGGATGTGTAAGGGGATCGGGTTAGGCGCCGGATGATAAGGGGAAGAAATATAAGTGCGATGGGGAATAAGGCATCGGAGTGGCACTGAGTGGCACTGTGGTGAAAGGTTGGTTGGGCTGTTGTAGCGAAAGGAGCCAAATCACAGATGTGAAAAGAGACGTGGATGTTAGTGGGGAGAAACGGGGTAGGGGCACGCATGGGGGGAGGGGGACTATAGGGCGTGGCTGCATGTGTTGGCTCCTCCCACAATTGGAAATCTCACTTTTATTACATCCTCCTCGGGGTTACATGGGACTGTGTGGGAAGTGGGAATTCTAAGGGAGGGGGGGGGGGGGCATGGGACTGTGTGGGGTGGGAATTCTAAGGGAGGGGGGGGGGCATGGGACTGTGTGGGGTGGGAATTCTAAGGGAGGGGGGGGGGGGCATGGGACTGTGTGGGGTGGGAATTTAAGGGAAGGGCATGGGACTGTGGGGTGGGAATTCTAAGGGAGGGGGGGGGGCATGGGACTGTGTGGGGTGGGAATTCTAAGGGAGGGGGGGGCAGAAAATGGGAAGTGGGAATTATAAGGAGGGAGAAAGGGTTCGATAGGGTTGGAGTATCTTATAGGGAGAATAAGGGTGGAAAAGGGGAAGGTAGAAGAAAGAACGAGAATAAGGAAGGTCACTTTGGGAGGATGGGGAGTGGGGAAGGGAGTGGGAGGGGATGGCGATTGAGTGGGAGAAGGTTGGGTAAGGGAATTTTTAGGGGATAAAAGAACGGAGGGAAGTGGAAGTGAGGAAGAGTGCACTGAGGTGGGAATAAGCGAGAGTGGGTTAGTAGGGGATAGGGGGTCAGAACGAAGGAAGGGGAGGGTGGGGGGGGGGGTGAGGTAAGGAAGAGGAGTACGTGGGAATATTTCGGGGCCAAAGGGCGAAGTGAAGAAGAGGGAGTGGGAGATGCGGGGAGTACGGTATGATCAGAGGGAGTTAGTGAGAAGAGAGGAGAAGGGAAAATGGGGAAGGGAAGAGAACGATGCAAGTAGGCCATGGGCTGGCGGGGGGGGGGGGGGTAAAGCGAAGTGACTTGGGTGAATTCTTGATGCGGCATTTGATGGGTTCGTGAAGAGAGGAGGAAGGAGGAAAAAGGAGAAAGAGAGAGAGAGAGAGAGATTAGTACAAATAATGGCTGACTATTGGACCAAGAAAGATAATAGATTTGGAAAAAGGAGACACAGCTTAAGAAAAATGAGAAATAGGGAATTACACGATATACACAGAAAGAAATATAAAACAGAAATTCAATACCTAAGCTCTTGATGGACGAATCACCAAACGAAAGAGGAAAACGAAAATAAAAGGGAATGAATTAGAAATCGATATCGATATCAAAATGAGGCGGAGCCAACCGGGGCCTCTGGGTCCTGGCGGTCCCTCCCAGCGTCCCTCCCAGCGTCCCTCCCAGCGTCCCTCCCAGCGTTCCTCCCAGCGGCCCTCCCAGCGGCCCTCCCAGCGTCCCTCCCAGCGTCCCTCCCAGCGTCCCTCCCAGCGTCCCTCCCAGCGTCCCTCCCAGCGTCCCTCCCAGCGGCCCTCCCAGCGGCCCTCCCAGCGTCCCTCCCAGCGTCCCTCCCAGCGTCCCTCCCAGCGTCCCTCCCAGCGTCCCTCCCAGCGGCCCTCCC
>NC_091563.1:24117900-24120410 GCF_042767895.1 Penaeus vannamei
AAGGAGGGAGCAGAGGGAACGACAGGGGAAGGGAGGGGGCTGAGGGGGACTGCAGGAAGAGAGAAGGAGGGGGCTAAGGGGGAATGCAGGGGAGGGAGGTTGGAGGAGAACTAAGGGGGAGGCGAGGGGAGGTGGGCAGAGGGTACAGGCGAAGGATGGGAAGAGGGAGGACAGGGTCATGGGGAGGGAGGGCAGAGTAGGGGAAGGGAGGGACTTGGGGAGGAGGGCAGACTCCATAGCATCACTCTTTAGGGGTATGATGCGCGAGACTGGCCGAGCTTGTGCGGTACAGGGGCGGGGGAGGAAGGGGGTATGAGGAGCGGGGGAGGAAGGGGGTCTGAGGAGCAGGTGTGGAGGTGTTGAGGGGACGGGAGGAGAAGCGGGAGTGGAAGGGTGGGCATAAGGGGAGGTGTCAAGGGGATAGGAGGCAAAGGGGGGTGAACAATCTAAAAGTGGCATCATCCATAATTAGTCTAATTTCAAACATGGTTTCGAAAAAACACATTCGATACTTTTATGAAAATCGTATGACTTTAACATTCCGACAATAACATAGATAGATGGAGAGGAAAATAGATACATATAGAGATAAATAAATAAATGGAGATAGAGAGACAGGTAGAGAGAGATCAATTCAAATTCAAAATCAAAACATTTTATTCCAATAGATTTAATGGTTCCTCTTTTATATGGATGTTCACAGGGCACAGTGATAAAGAATAAGCAGAGCATCACATCATTAAAGATGTATGTACACCGTATCGCTGTCCATGTAAATGCTTGATATTGATAATTTAAATGATGCTTCTCTATTTTGATCTTAAAAGTAATCAGATTGTAAAAGTTTCTGATATTTTGTGCATTTGACTTGACCCTGTTTCAGAATCGAGATGACCTGTTTTGTTTGACAATCTATTTCATTATCTACTTCTTGCAGAGGCTTTAACCATTTCTGGACACTCACCCTGTATGTATTTATGAATGAGTCACATATGTCATTTTGACATTTCTGTTGAACTTTAATTGTTTTTGTAGGGATTCTGTGGTCATATCTATTCACATTGTCTATTGCTACTCCTGCGGCAAAGCTTTGCATTTTTGTTCTTTTTGTATATGAGTTTTGCTGGTTGATCTCCTTATGTTGGAGTCGTAGTTTATAATGCTGAGAGCAAGCGTTTGTACAACAGCAATTTTCATTTTAGTGGGGATTTTTTATATTTAGGTATATCAGTTTATCTTTTACTTTTCTGTAAATGTTTTCCACGTGTGCCCCAAAGGTCATATATCCATTAATGTGCACATGTAGAATTTATACTGAAATGCTTCGATATGACAGCCTTCAAATTCTATGACTGTTCGCTTTGTCGGCTGCCTATCAGAACGCATTGTGGTTTATCAGGATTTAATTTGGGCCTTTGCTGGTGGAATATTTTTCTCCTGCAAGAGTCGGTGAAGGATTTCTTATCAATTAATTTGCGCTGCAGGTAGAGTGAAAGAACTGAGAGTGATCGACATAATGAAGAAAGAGGTAATTAGCTTTGGTTTAAATGTTATTAGTGAATATAGTGAATAAGATCGAGCTTGATATAAAGCCTTTCAGACACCAAAAGAGACTTCGATGTTTTCTTCGATGATATATATATATATATATATATATATATATATATATATATATATATATATATATATATATATATATATATATATATATATATATATATATATATATATACATATGACTGTTGACTAACTGTATTCTTGTAGATGAACAACTTGTGAACCCAATAGGCGGAAAGTGGTAAGCTGATAACTGACTACTCATTTGATCTTCATCTGATTTGAAAATCGTTGTTATAATGCCATGTTTTCATAGTGATGGATAGGGACCAGTAACTACAGATAAGTTAATAATAAAAAAATACAAAGCAATTACGGTAAACTTTCCTCAATTAATCGAAAAACAAAGCTATCCACTCCTACGCCATTTGTTTCGCGTAAGTGCTTTATTGTTGGGACTGTTGTTTCCACTCCTATTGCTTGTGGACTAAAATCATTTGTTGTGAACTTTGTCCTAGTTGCCTTTTGTGGGTCCGTGGCGGCCACTGTCTGTTCATAAGTGAACAAAGTGAGTGAGGGAATTAGTGAATAAGTGAGTGAGTGAGTGTGAGAGTGAGTGAATGAGGGCGTGAATGAGTGAGCGAGTGAGTGAGTGAGCGAGTGAGTGAGTGAGGGAGGGAGAAATAGACAGAGATAGAGAGATGAGGAAGTCTAAACAACGGGAAGGACGGAAAGAGATACATAGATAGAGATAGATAGATAGAAAGAGAGAAGCGAAACTACGCATAGCATCACCAGGAACACAACCTCCGCCGTGTTAGCATAGATGATGCTGACATTACCCCCGAGAACATCACACCCTGACCAATATGCAAAGCACATCCTCGCTGTGCGCATGTTTTTCTTCTTCTTCTTTTCTTTTCTTTTTTATCTCTGTCTTGCTCTATTCATCA
>NC_091563.1:24125910-24139203 GCF_042767895.1 Penaeus vannamei
GCATCATTAAATTAAATAGTTTCCCTCTAAATTTCATTTTTAATATAATCAGGAAAACTGTTAATAAACTAGTCTCACCACAGTCTACCCCCTATCTGTCTCAAAGGATATAATATACATTAGGTTCATTAAGTCATAGTCTTGGAAGAAAATTATGTAAGATTGTCCATAATAACTCCAGTACTGTAAAACAGAAAATTGTATACACAACCTCCTCAAATATTGGTAATTTTTTCAAATTCAAAGACAGAATACCCACTCCTTTATGCTCTTCCATTGTATATAAGTTCTCGTGTGATAGCTGTAATGCTATCTATGTGGGTAAAACAACCCGCAATTTCTTTATGCGCATGGAAGACCATACAGGTTTCTCATACAGAAATAAGAATTTAAAACTCTCAAGCCCTACTAAGTCTTCAATCAGGCATCACTCCTTTCTCTTATAACAATTTTGAAATTCTTGACTCGTCCCAATGTGATTTAGACCTTAATATTTAGGAAAGCCTTTCGATTTGGACATTAAAACCAAACTTAAATGAATATTTCTCCTCCATTGATAATGAAATTTTAGAATAGTCCCCCTAGAATTGTTCACTTAAGTTTTCCTTTTCGGTCATTTTGTGCAGGCTGGAGCGCTCTTGTCATTTGCCCGCTCAGAGGCCTTTCTTCCTTCATTGAGTTTAGACGTGGATCGTTACTGACCAGCTCTCTCAGTAGTTTTTTTTAGTAATAATTATGATTAGTATTCTGAATTATTGTTACCAATGTATTAATTAACATCCCTAGTTTCGAGATAAGTGTGTAAAATTCCCATATTCAAGGTTTATATATAGTATTTGCCGAGTTTGATCTTGCCGGTTTTGCCTTGATGACGCCAAGGGCTTTGGTCGTAATTTCGTCCCATTTCAGCTCAAGTTTTCTCCATTAAATGTCACGTCATTACAAAAGTTTCATTATAATATGTTTCAATTGTAATGATGTATTGTATTAAAAAATTTGTTATTTTGATTTGAATGATTTAATGAATTTCTTGACTTGCGTTTTTTTTGTCATAGTTTACTCAATGTCTTAACCTTATAACCTAGTAGTTTCCCTGAATACCAATGTTTCCCTAGAATGTGTTTGTCATAATAATCTATTGCAATTCAGTAATGTATTGTATCAAAATTGACGGAATTTACGTTATCTTGAATGGCATGTTTTGTCATATTTACATGATGGCTTTTATAGTCTAGAAAATTTTCAATACTAAATTACTTTTCCAATTCATTTAGAGTATAGTTCTCTTGACATGTTTAATATTGTTAATTGATTTCAAGGTCAAACATGAACTGTTCAAAATTGTATTAAACTATATAATAACTTTTCATAAACCCTTATATTTTCTAATCTGGATATGTAATGTAAAATCTTGATACTAGTAATTCGTATCCCCCTTTTCATGTCTTAATACTATTAGTGATATGATTTATCTTTACTGTTTTGTAAATATGTTTTTGTAAACTGAAGGATAATGTTCCTTACATCCTTTCTTGTCATCACTGAAGATGAGTGTTGAACACTCGAAACGTATGATTTTGATGTTGGAAGAAATGTTTTTGTTCAAAGGAGATACCAGTTTAGTTGGATTAAAGAAGAAGGAAAATGCTTGTTTTTCTATTAACACTGGTCATGAAGTTTATTGAATGTCTCCGCTTCACAGCTGGTAGTTCCACGGCACCTAATATGTATTATATATATATGAGTAAGTACTAGACGCTGGCTGGCGCCTGGTTGCATTGTTATTATCGTTATAAAAATAGTTATGATGATGAAAATAGCTATAATGATTAGCACAATAATCATTATAACTGCAATAAGGATGAAAATAATGACGATAATCATGATGATAATGACCATAATGAAATATAGGCCAAAATTAATAAAATCCCAAGTAGAAAAAACGGCAAAATCTTGGGTATTACAGCCTTTTCAGAGAAACGTCGAAAAAACCCTTTTCGCTTTTTATTGGTAATTATGAGGATTTTAACATTAATTCAGGTAACTGTGACGATTTTCATGATAATTCCTTCATTATAAGCAATAATCATGATAATTATGATGATAATGACAATGATAATGACAATAATAATGATAAAAACATAATTATAATGATAATTTTTATAATTACTGCAATAATAGCAAAAATCAACTCTATTCCAATAATTTTCAGACTAATAATGGCAATAGAAATAATAACATCATTATCATTGTCATTATAATTATTACTATTGTCATTATTATTTCTAAAATTATCATTATTGCTATTATTATTTTAAAAATAATTATGATGAAAATAGCTAAAATAATTAACATAATAATCATTATAACTGCAATAATGATGATAATAATGATGATAATCATGATGATAATGGCTATAATGATTATAATCATAAGAATAATGACAGTAACGATAATAATGATGATAATAATTATTATCCAGTCCATTTATAATGAAATAAAGGCCAAAAGAAATAAAATCCCAAATGTCGAAAACACGGCAAAATCTAGTGTGTTACAGCCGTTTGAGAGAAACGTCGAAAAAAACTTTTTCGCTTTTTATTGGTAATTATGAGGATTTTAACATTAATTCAGGTAATTGTGATGATTTTCATGATAATTCCTTCATTATATGCAAAATGATGATAATTATGATGATAATGACAATGATATTGACAATGATAATGATAAAATCATGATTATATAATATTTTGAGAAATTACTTCAATAATAGCAATAATCAACTCTATTCCAATAATTTTCAGACTAATAATGATAATAGAAATAATAACATCATTGTCATTATTATTTCTAAAATTATCATTATTGCTATTATCATAAT
Source organism: Penaeus vannamei (assembly GCF_042767895.1). Taxonomy (NCBI): domain Eukaryota; kingdom Metazoa; phylum Arthropoda; class Malacostraca; order Decapoda; family Penaeidae; genus Penaeus; species Penaeus vannamei. The sequence goes on from NC_091563.1 coordinate 24,128,792, forward strand.
AAAAAATAGTTATGATGGTGTGAAAATAGCTAATGAGCATAACAATCATTATAACTGCAATAATGATGATAATAATGATAATGATTATGATGATAATGACTATTAATAATAATAATCATAAGAATAATGACAGTGCTCAGGATATTAATAATTATTATTATCCTGTCCATTTATAATCAAATAAAGGCCAAAAGTAATAAAATCCCAAAAGTCGAAAAAAACCGGAAAAATCTAGCCTATTACAGCCTTTTGAGAGAAACGTCGAAAAAAAACCTTTTTCGCTTTTTATTGGTAATAATGAGGATTTTAACATTAATTCGGGTTAATTGTGATGATTTTAATGATAATTTCTTCAATATATGCAATAATGATGATAATTATGATGATAATGACAATGATAATGACAATGATAATGACAATGATAATGATAAAATAATAATCATAATCATAATTTTAATAATTACTGCAATAATAGCAATAATCAACTCTATTCCAATAATTTTCAGAATAATAATCATAATAGAAATAATAATAACATCATTATCATTGTCATTATAATTATAACTATTGTCATTATTATTTCTAAAATTATTATTATTACTATTATCATTATAAAAATAGTTATGATGATGAAAATAGCTATAAGAATTAGCATAATAATCATTATAACTGCAATAATGATGACAATGAGGATAATCATGATGATAATGACTATTATGATAATAATCATAGGAATAATGACAGTAATGATAATAATGATGATGATAATTATTATCCAGTACATTTATAATGAAATAAAGGCCAAAAGTAATAAAATCCCAAATGTCGAAAAAACGGCAAAATCTAGCGCATTACAGCCTTCTGAGAGAAACGTCGAAAAAAATCATTTTTCGCTTTTTATTGGTAATTATTAGGATTTTAACATTAATTCACGTAATTGTGATGATTTTCATGATAATTCCTTCATTATATGCAGTAATGATAATTATAATAATATTGACAATGCTAATGACAATAATAATGATATTAATGATAAAATCATAATTATAATGATTATTTGATAATTACTGCAATAATAGCAATAATCATATCTATTCCAATAATTTTCAGACTAATAATGACAATAGAAATAATAACAACATCATTATCATTGTCATTATTATTTCTAAAATTATCATTATTGCTATTATCATTATAAAAATAGTTATGATGATGAAAATAGCTATAATAATCATAATAACTTCAATAATGATGAGAATGATGATAATCATGATGATAACGACTATAATGATAATAATCATTGGAATAATAACAGTAATGATAATAATGATGATAATCATTATTATCCAGTCCATTTATAATGAAATAAAGGCCAAAAGTCATAAATCCCATGAGTTGAAAAAACGTCGAAAAAAGCCTTTTTCGCTTTTTATTGGTAATTATGAGGATTTTAACATTAATTCAGGTAATTGTGATGATTTTCATGATTCCTTTATTATATGCAATAATGATGATAATTATAATGATAATGACAATGATAATGACAATAATAATGATAAAAATGATAAAATCATAATTATAATGATTATTTTCATAATTACTGCAATAATAATGATAAAATCATAATTATAATGATAATTTTGATAATTACTGCAATAACAGCAATAATCGACTCTATCCCAATAATTTTGAGACTAATAATGACAATAGAAATAATAACAATCATTATCATTGTCATTATAATTATTACCATTGTCATTATAATTATTACCATTGTCATTATTATTTCTAAAATTATCTTTATTGTTATTATCTTTATAAAAATAGTTATGATGAAAATACCTATAATAATTAGCATAATAATCATTATAACTGCTTTAACGATAATAGTAATGATGATAATCATGATAATAATGATTGTAATGATAATAATAATAAGAATAATGACAGTAATGATAATAATGATGAAAATAATTATTATCCAGTCCATTTATAATAAAATCCCAGAAGTCGAAAAAAAAGGCATAATCTAGCGTATTACAGCCTTTTGAGAGAAGCGTTGAAAAAAACATATTTTGATTTTTATTGGTGATTATGAGGATATTAACATTAATTCAGGTAATTGTGATGATTTTCATGATAATTTCTTCATTATGTGCAATATTGATGATAATTATGCTAATAATGACAATGATAATAACAATAATAATGATAAAATCATAATTATAATGATAATTTTGATAATTACTCCAATAATAGCAATAATGAACTCTCTTTCAATAATTTTCAGACTAATAATGGCAATAGAAATAATAATAACATCATTTTCATTGTCATTATTATTATTACTATAATCATTATTATTTCTAAAATTCCTATTACCATTATAAAAATAGTTATGTTCATGAAAATAGCTATAATAATTAGCATAATGATAATTGTAACTGCAATAATGATGATAATAATGATAATCATGCTGATAATGACTATAATGATAATCATAAGAATAATGGTCTGTAATTATAATAATGATGATAATAATTATTATCCAGTCCATTTATAATGAAATAAAGGCCAAAAGTAATAAAATCACAAAAGTCGGAAAAAGCGGGAAAATCTAGGCTTATGAGAAAAAGTTCGAAAAAAAACCCTTTTCGCTTTTTATTGGTAATTATGAGGATTTTAATATTAATTCTGGTAATTGTGATGTTTTTCATGATAATTCCTTCATTATGTGCAATAATGATGATAATTATGATGATAATGACAATAATAATGATAAAATCATAATTATAATGATAATTTTCATAATTACTGCAATAATAGCAAAAATCAACTCTATTCCAATAATTTTCAGACTAATAATGACAATTGAAATAATAATAACAATGAAAATGATAATGACAATAATAATGATAATAATGATAAGTTCATAATTATAATGATAATTTTGATAATTACTATAATAATAGCAATAATCAACTCTATTCCACTAATTTTCAGACTAATAATGACAATAGAAATAATAAAAACATCATTATCATTGTCATTATAATTATTACTATTGTCATTATTATTTCTGGAAATATCATTATTGCTATTATCATTATAAAAATAATTATGATGATGAAAATAGCCATAATAATTAGAATAATAATCATTATAACTGCAATAATGATATGATGATAATGACTATAATGATAATAATCATAAGAATAACGACAGTAATGATAATAATGATGATAATAATTATTACCCAGTCCATTTATAATGAAATAAAGGCCAAAAGTAATAAAATCCCATGAGTCGAAAAAACGGCAAAATCTAACGTCGAAAAAAAAACTTCTAACATTAATTCAAGTAATTGTGATGATTTTCATGATAATTCCTTCATTATATGCAATAATGATGACAATTATAATGATAATGACAATAATTTGATAAAAATGATAAAATCATAATTATAATGATAATTTTCATAATTACTGCAATAATAATGATAAAATCACAACTATAATGATAATAGTGATAATTACTGCAATAATAGTAATAATCAACTCTATTACAATAATTTTCAGACTAATAATGACAATAGAAATAATAATAACATCATTATAATTGTCATTATAATTTTTACTATTGTCAGTTTTATTTCTAAAATTATCATTATTGTTATTATCTTTATAAAAATAGTTATGATGAAAATAGCTATAATAATTCGCATAATCATTATAACTGCATTAACGATGATAATAATGATGATAATCATGATGATAATGACTGTAATGATAATAATAATAAGAATAATGACAGTAATGATAATAATGATGAAAATAATTATTATCCAGTCCATTTATAATGAAATCTCAGAAGTCGAATAAACGGCAAAATGTAGCGTAATATAGCCTTTTGAGAGAAACGTCGAAAAAAAAAAACTTTTTCGTAATTATGTGGATTTTAACATTAATTCAGGTAATTGTAGTGTTTTTCATGATAATTTCTTCTTTATATGCCATAATGATGATAATTATGATGATAATGACAATGATAATGACAATAATAATGATAAATCATAATTATAATGATAATTTTGATAATTACTGCAACAATAGCAATAATCAACTCTATTTCAATAATTTTCAGACTGATAATGACGAAATAATGAAATAATAATATCATTATCATAGTCATTATAATTATTACTATTGTCATTATTATTTCTAAAATTATCATTATTGCTATTATCATTATGAAAATAATTATGATGATGAAAATAGCTATATTAATTAGCATAATAATCATTATAACTGCAATAAAGATAATAATAATGATGATAGTGACTATAATGATAATAATCATAAGTGTAATGGCAGTAAAGGTAATAATGATAATAATGATAATTATCCACTCCAATTATAATGAAAATCCCTCAAAAAAAAAAATCCCACAAGTCTAAAAAACGGCAAAAACAAGCGAATTACAGCCTTCCGAGAGAAACGTCGAAGAAAATCCTTTTTCACTTTTTATTGCTAATTATGAGGATTATAACATTAAGTCAAGTAATTGTGATGATTTCCATGATAATTCCTTCATTATATGCAATAATGAATATAATTATGATGATAATGACAATGATAATGACAATAATAATGATAATAATAATAACATCATAATTATAATGATAATTTTGATAATTACTGCAATAATAGCAATAATCAACTCTATTCCAATCATTTTGAGACAAAAAATGACAATAGAAATAATAATAACATCATTATGATTGTCATTATAATTATTACTATTGTCATATTATTTCTAAAATTATCATTATTGCTATTATCATTATAAGAATAGTTATAATGATGAAAACATCTATAATAATTAGCATAATAATCATTATAACTGCAATAATGATGATAATAATGATGATCATGATGATAATGAATATAATGATAATAATCATAAGAATAATGACAGTAATGATAATTATGATGATAATAATTATTATCCAGTCCATTTATAATGAAATAAACGCCAAAACTAATAAAATCCCTAAAGTCGAAAAAAAGGCAAAATCTAGCGTATTACAGCTTTTTCAGATAAACGTCGAAAAAAAACCCTTTTTCGCTTTTTATTGGTAATTATGAGGATTTTAACATTAATTCAGGTAATTGTGATGATTTTCATGATAATTCCTACATTATATGCATTAATGATGATAATTATGATAATGACAATAATAACGACAATAATAATGATAAAATCATAATTATAATGATAATTTTGATAGTTACTGCAATAATAGCAATAATCAACTCGATTACAATAATTCTCAGACTAATAATGACAATAAAAATAATAACATTATTATCATTGTCATTATAATTATTACTATTGTCATTATTATTTCTAAAATTATCATTATTGCTATTATCATTATAAAAATATTTGTGATGATGAAAATAGCTATAATAAATAGCATAATAATTATTATACCTGCAATAATGATGGTAATGATGTTAATGACTATAATGATAATAATCATAAGAATGATGACATAATGATAATAATGATGATAATAATTAGTATCCAGTCCATTTATAATGAAATAAAAGCCAAAAGTAATAAAATCCCAGAAGTCGAAAAAAACGGCAAAATCTAGATTTTCATGATAATTCCTTCATTATATGCAATAATGATAATGACAATGACAATGATAATGACAATAACAATGATAATAATGATAAAACCATAATTATAATGATAATTTTAATAATTACTGCAACAATAGAAATAATCAACTCTATTCCAATAATTTTCAGACTAATAATGACAATAGAAATAATATTATCATTATGATTGTCATTATAATTATTACTATTGTCATTATTATTTCTAAAATTATCATTACTGCTATTATCATAATAAAAATAGTTATGATGATGAAGGAAATATAATTAAAATCATCACAATTACCTGAATTAATGTTAAAATCATCATAATTACAAATAAAAGCGAAAAAGGATTTTTTCGACGTTTATCTCAGAAGTATGTATCACGCTAGATTTTGGCGTTTTTTTTTCGACATTTGGGATTTTATTAATTCAGGCCTTTATTTCATTATAAATGGATTGGATAATAATTATTATAATCCTTATTATCATTATTGTCAGTATTCTTATGATTATCATTATAGTCATTATCATCATGATTATCATCATTATTATCATCATTATTGCAGTTATAATGATTATTATGCTAATTATTATAGCTATTTTCACCATCATAACTATTTATATAATAATAATAGCAATAATCTATTGGAATAGAATTAATTATAATGACAATGATAATGATGTTATTATTATTTCTATTGTCATTATTAGTCTGAAAATTATTGGAATAGAGTTGATTATTGCTATTATTACAGTAATTATGAAAATTACCATTATAATTATGATTTTATCATTATTATTGTCATTATCATTGTCATTATCATCATAATTATCATCATTATTGCATATAATGGAGGAATTATTATGAAAATCATCACAGTTACCTGAATTAATGTTAAAATACTCGTAATTACCAAAAAAAAAGTGAAAAAAAATCGACGTTTCTCTCAAAAGGCTTTAATACGCAAGATTTGGGTATGTGGGGGCCTAGTCACAACTGCCGTTCCTCTGCATCCTTCTCACTTTCCCCCCGGGGTCTCCAACCTCCTTTATCTTTTTGTGTTGTATTCATTGCCAACCCTGTTTCCTCTCGAAAAAAGGGGGGAACCTTCGACCGGTATGTTGGCTTCCGATGTCTCTTTCTTCCTTTTTCTCTGGAAAAAGGGAAAGAGATAATTTTGGGAGACAACTGTGTATATATGTTCCTATGTGGCCTCCGTTTTTGTTGGTTCTTTACCCTCCATTCTAGCAAAATTATAATTTCTTTTCCCCACTGAGTTCAGTACTCTAAATATGTACTCTAAATACAGTACTCTAAATATGTTCATTATTAACCTCTTATTCTGCTTTGCAACCATTTTTTTTCCCCGCTATTATTCTGTTGCTCCCCTTCCTTTGCATTTTTCTACATTTACTCTATTGTTTCTTTTTTTTTTTCTTTTTGTGATTTGTTTTACCACTCTTTAATTATTTCCCTGTGTGTAGTTATACATACCTATACATACCGTATGTACATTTTATACACCCGCTCTCGCGCATGTAAACGTCAGCATCTTTCCACATTCATATATGTATACATATATAGGAGACCATACACCTATATACACCTGTATATATGTACGTGTATACATTCTTTTTTCACTTATATGCACTTTGTGTATACATATACCCACACTTATGATAATATTTTTAAATTGTTATTATTATTATTATTATTATTTATTATTATTATTATTATTATTATTATCATTATTATTATTATTATTATTATTATCCAATATACCCCTTTATATATATGTACACGCATACATCCTTATTTGCTCTTATACACACTTTGTGTATACATATAGTGACACATATATATTATTCATATTATTCATATTATTCATATCATTCATATTATTCATATTATTCATATCATTTATATTATTCATATTATTCATACTATTCATATAATAATAATAATAATAATAATAATAATAATAATAATAATAATAATAATAATAATAATAATAATAATAATAAAAATTTATTATTATTATCATTATTATTACTATTATTGTTATTATTGTTTATTGTTATTCCTTTCTATCACCGGAACAGCTGGGACAAGGGGGGGGGGCAGTTCATGCGACGTCGGGGCCCCCCTCGCGTGCCCGCGATGTGTATATCCTCCCCTTGTTCCTCCCCTGTGTGGCTGTCCGTTTTTTTGCTGTTCATTTCCTTCCATCCGGGAGGTGGGAGGGGGGGAAGGGGGTGTTGATGTGCGGAGTGCACATCGTTCCTTTGTTCCTCATCCCCCTGGCCGCTCACGGCCTTCCTGCCTGCGGATATTTTTGGAAAGTAAGGTTAGGCCCTTATCTTTTATTCTATATATATGTTTCCTTACATTTATCTTTTTCCCTTTTCTTATTTCTATTTTCTTTTCCTTGTTGAATTTCACTTTTGCGCTTTTTCTTACTCTCTATTTCCTATATTTGTTGGGCTTATCTTAAGTTATATCTTATCCTATCTTATCTTATCTTAAGTTCACAAGGTGTTTATTTACAAGTAAATCAATTTTTTTTATTCCTATTCTTCTTTATCTTATTGAATTTCCTTTATTTTTTAATGTTTTTAAGCCTTATCTTGGGGTATATCTTATCCTATCTTATCTTATCTTAAGCTCACATGGTGTGTATTTGTAAGTACTTATACCTCTACCATCATGGATAATTACACTGCGCCCGACATAATTTGTAAAGATAAAACTCTACTTCTGAAATGTTATACCACAGGCCCTTGTATTTTTCTTATCTTTTCCTTTTTTTTCCTTTTTGTGTTACCTTGAAGATTTATAAATACACATTGTATTTCTCTGTAGTTATATTCTGTATTTCATTTTTTAATGTGCTCTTTATTATCCTTTTTGTATTCCCTTCTCATTCTCCATGCATCAATATACATGTTCCTTAAATAAACTCACATTCCTTTTTCAAATCTGTTCAACCTTCCCCTTGTTGTCTCTTTTTTTTTTATTTCCGTAATTTTACTTATTATTTTTTAACACACTTTATTTTTTTTTGTGAACAGGTGTCCGGTATTATGAGCCTGAACCGACTGGGCTACTATCATCCGACCAAAAAGGAGGGAGGCTCTCGGTCGAGCCATGCTTCAGGGGACCTCAAGTGCCTCACCCTGAGGGGTGGTTGCGGGCCTCCTTACCTCCCGGGGACCTGCACGGCCTCGCTCCGGGTAGGGGGGGGAAAAACTATGTCAACCTTGAACCCCGCCCATCCCTCGGGCATTATGAGCCTAAACCAAGTGGGCCACGACTGTCCGTCAATAGAGGAGGGAGGCTCTCGGTCGAGCCATGCTTCAGGGGACCTCCAGGGCCTCACCCTGAGGGGTGGTTGCGAGCTTCCTTACTTCCCGGGGACCTACAGGGCCTCACTCCAGGGGGGAAACAACTGTGTCAACCTTCAACCCCGCCCATCCCGCTGGCACTCGCGTGGTCTGAGTTGCGGTTTTCTCCCCCTGCATATTACCGTGTGTTCCCCGTTTACCTCACCATGTATCATTCTTTATTATGTAACACCATTATTCCCCTTTTTTTCTTAGTTACTTTATTTCAAAATCTTATTAAAAATCTTTATTATGTAACACCATTATTCTATTATTTCTTAGTTACTTTATTTCAAAGTCTTATTTTTTTTTTTTACACCCACTTTATTTTCTTTGTGAACAGGTGTCCGGTATTATGAGTCTGAACCGACTGGGCCACTATCACCCGACCAAAAAGGAGGGAGGCTCTCAGTCGAGCCATACTTCAGGGGACCTCAAGGGCCTCACCCTGAGGGGTGGTTGCGGGCCTCCTTACCTCCCGGGGGGCCTGCACGGCTTCACTCCGGGTAGGGGGGGGGGGGGGGGGAAACACTATGTCAACCTTGAACCCCCCCCATCCCTCGGGCATTATGAGCCTAAACCAACTGGGGGCCCCGACTATCCGTCAAAAAAGGAGGGAGGCTCTCGGTCGAGCCATGCTTCAGGGGACCTTCAGGGCCTCACCCTGAGGGGTGGTTGCGGGCTTCCTTACTTCCCGGGGACCCCACAGGGCCTCGCTCGGGGGGGGGGGGGGGGGGGTGGAAACAATTGTGTCAACCTTGAACCCCGCCCATCCCCCGGGCACTCGCGTGGTCTGAGTTGCGGGTTTCCCCCCCATGCATATTACCGTGTGTTCAACGTTAACGGGGTTGTCTTTGGGGGTTTTTAAACTCTTTTCTACCTCACTATGTATCATTCTTTATTGTGCAAAACCATTATTCCTTTATTTCTTAGTTACTTTATGTTAAAATCTTATTAAAATTTTTTTATTATGTAACACCATTATTCCTTAATTTCTTAGTTGCTTTATTTCAAAATCTTATTAAATTTCTTTATTCTTTAACACCATTATTCCTTCATTTCTTAGTTACTTTATTTCAAAATCTTATTAAAAACCACTTTTGCGCTGTCTTCCGCCTCTCTACTTCCTATATTTGTTGTATCTTGTCCTAATTCTATCTTATCTTACGCTCACCCGGATGTAATTATATTTCTATCGTCGTAATTCTATAATTCTACTCCATTTTTGTTATGTTGTGCCACAATTCCCAGTAATTTTCCTATCTTATCTTATTTTTCTTTTTATTTTACTTTATCTTATTCCTTTTCTTATTTCTATTCTCATTTTCTTTTTGAAATTCATTTTTTCGCTAT
>NC_091563.1:24142203-24144703 GCF_042767895.1 Penaeus vannamei
GCCGCACTATATTCGAAGCGTGGCATATCTACCAAGTTAGTCTGACAGAATGATTGACAAGTGGGGTTCTGACCAGGACACGCCGCAGCCCCTTGAGTGTCTGGGGCCCCTTCAGGAGGTTCAAGAACAAGGGAGCTACTGCAGAATGTTTCCGGCGAATTATGGTCCTGTGTGTTGTTGGCGACGCGTTCTCGAAAACACCTATTGTTTGTATTCTTGTTTTATGTGTGTGTTTATGTGTAGATCCATGTGTGTTTGTATGTGGATCTATGTATATTTTTGCGTGTGGACCTATGTGTTTCTTTGTGCTATGATGTGGATCTGTGTGCATGTTTGTTTGTATGTTGATGTGTTTGTGTTTCTTAGGTTTTGTTTATTCTTCGGTGTGTCTTTCTGTGTATATTTGGGTTTATGTGTTTGTATGTGCGTCTGTGTGTTCTTGTTTATATGTGTATGTGTTGCAGGATATGAATGTGTTCCTCTGTATATAGATGTTTGCGTGTTTGTTTGAGTCTTTGTGTGTATTTCTGTGTTTACGTGTCTGTTTGTGTGACTTTGCTTATGTGCATTTGAGGGTGCTGGCTGATGTGTATTTACCTAATTGTTTTTATTCATAGATTTTTGCATGTATATGTGTTTAATTGCCTACCTGTATATCTACATTTCAAACGAAATGGAAAGGGAGAAAACAGAGAACAAAGAAATAAGCATGACCATCCTCTTTTACACAAACCCGTCATTGTATGAAATATAAAGAAAATATGAATGGGAATGTAAATCTTTTACAGCACAAAAGATGAATGTAATGCATTCATTCTCATCTATGTCTTTTCTACATAAGTCCAAAAGTTAAAGAAATGAATGTGTAAAGTAACTTGCGTACTGAACTTCAGATAATTTTATATAAAAAAGGAGAGCCCTGATTGTCCATATTGTTCGATAACTTTGGAAGCGAGGTTTAATACTGACCAAATATCATATGTAGCCCCCTCCCCGTACCCACTAGTTTACACACACTCACTTATTCCTTTTCTCATTCATTCGTTCACTCACTCATCCGTTCGTACACCGAGTCATGCACTCACTCATTCGTTCATTCACTCATTCTTTCACTCATTCGTTCGTTCACTTATTTATTTGTTCACTCACTCATTCCTTCATTCGGTCATTCACTCATTCGTTCGGTCACTCATTCGCTCATTCAATTATTCGTTCGCTCACTCATTCGTTCACTTTTATTCGTGCAATCGCTCCTTCGCTCCTTCGAAGGAGAAGGCGCACTTCACCGCCAGGTTCCCCGCGGAGTTGAGGTGCGCCTCCCCGTCCGGCCCCGGCGCAGCAGACGCGCGTTGCGGCCGAGCTTGGCTGTCGCCCTCCTAGCAGACAGAACGGGGCCCTGAGCCTTGCAACATCCGCCTCAGGGCTTCGAGTTGCACCGAAGATGGCGTTCATCGCTGTTTCATGCATTCCTTCACTTGCTCCTTCGTTCTCTCCTTCATTCATTCAATCTCTCGTTCATTCATCCACTCAACCATTTACTTACTCATTCATTTTGTACACTTATTCGTTCACTGAAATACGGTCACACACATTATTTCACTCATTATTCGTCCACTCGCTCCTTCCTTGTGCGTGCGCTGGCGTATGTATGTGTAAGTATGCACGTATGCCTATGTGACTTTACTGTGTATTTCTTTGCGTAGATGTTCATACGATTCAATTCACATCAATTCGTATATTGAGATACGCGATTTCGCTCATTCACTGTAATTCTTTCATGTTTATACCATATATCTGCATAGACGTACATGCATACACACATACATGGCGCCATTAAAGTATCAGTGCTTTTATAAATCTCTCTGATTCTATGTTCGCTAATGCTGTTGGATGTGGATGCACTGTAATATGGGTGTAATTAGTGTTGTTATGTACATTTTATAACGATGTACGTTGTACAAAGGGGCCTGTGTGAGCACTTTTATACGTAGATGAATGTGTATGTTCATGCCTGTGTATGGATGTGCAGAAGTATATGCATGTACATTACTACAGGAGTATATATGTATATATATCTATACTGGCGAGCGTAGGGGCTCTCATAGAACCTCATGTATATGTACATAACACAGACGTGCGTGTATGTACGTTTACAGAGAAACATGGGTATATGACTTTACCTGGAGCGTATCTGTGTCTGTGTACGGTCACTGCCTCGCGGAGCATCTGAGCGAGCCTCCCGCCGCCGGTCCCGCGGGAGAGGCGGCGAGACGCAGCATCCGCTCCTTGACCAACGCCACGGGACGCTGCTCGCTGGGACAGGGAGCAGCGGGGGAGATTCGCGCTTCAGCTCTGTTCGTGTGTGTGGGAGGGAGGGAGAGGGAGCTGGAAATACAGGGATACAGATAGATAGACAGACAAATGGATAAATCGATAGACAGATAGCTAAACAGATACAGAGAAGATATTTATCTTATATATATATATATATATATATATA
>NC_091563.1:24159703-24167203 GCF_042767895.1 Penaeus vannamei
CTCTGCCCCTTCTTTCCCCCTCCCCCACTTGTCCCTTTTCCCTGCCCCCCACTTCCTCCTTCTCTCTCCCCCTCTTCCCCCTTCTCCCTCCCCACATTTCCCCCTCCCCCCACCTACCCCAACACGTTCCCAGCGTACCCGAAGGTCTTGTTGTTCTAGGACACGGCTTGGGGGGGGGGAGTAGGAGGAGGAAGAATGAGGCAGGGAGCGAAGGGGGGGGGGGAGGGGCAGAGGGCGAGGGGAAGGAAGGGGGCAGGAGGAATGGAGGAAGGAGGGGGTAGGAGGGGAGGGAAACAACACTGATGAAAATGGGCTGAAATATGTAAAACGTCCAATTTCCATCCAGAGCGTTTTGTGTCTGTGTACGTGGTTGTCCGAGTGCAAGTGTGGGGCCCTGTGTACGTGTGTGTACGTATTTACCTGTTTCCTTGTGTGTGCGTGTGTGTGTGTTTGCGCGTGTGTGCGGATCTAAATCGTCTGTGGAATGTCCGCTGCATGATTGACGCTGAGCTCAGGAAGCGGACGTGAATGTACCGTCCTTGCTGAGGTGCGGACGTGCGCTGTGGCGTGGGATTCCAGAAAAGATATTGTGTGAGTTTTTGCCTTTTCTGTCTCTCTTTTTTTTGGGGGGGGGGGGTTTAGCTTCATTTTATTGGTAATTATCATCATAACGTCTACTGTTGTTAGGGTTACCATTATGATATTATTTACCCCTATTAATGTTACAATATTCATATCATTATTAATGTAGAGATTGCCACTATTATTTTTATAATCATCATTCCTGCTCTTACTATTATCATCACCAGCATTACAATAATTATCATTATCATCGTCCTTATTATTGATAATGATAATTGCAGCAGTAGTTGTATATTCATTACTATCATTGCCGTAACTACATTTATCATCAAAATGATTATCTTGAACACAAAGACAAGAAGAAAAAGATAAACGAAACAAAAAAAACTCACACTAAACACAAAAAGACAAAAAGGTAAAAAAGATAAATAAAAAAACAATAAGAATAGACTAACACAGACACAAAGACAAGTAATGAAATAATAAACATCAACAGAATATCAGACTGAGTATTAATGAGACAACAGAAACTCCGACTGATCACAACATCAACAGCTAGTTTGCGAGGGAAACAACTGTCAACTTTTGATTAGAATGGAAGTTCGTAAAGACATTCAGTTGCTTGAGACGAGCTTTTCGTACCCTTTCCCGAGGGCTGCTTGATAGTCCGGGTTTTATCACCATAACAGTTATATTTTTTATAACAATTATTGTAATAATGATTATGATGAAAGTAATGAAGTAATAATAACAATAATAGTGAAGATAATACTACTACTAATAAAGATAACAATGATAATAACAATAACCAAAATCATAATAGTAATAATAAAATAACTATACTGATAACAATTACTATAATTAATCAACAATCAAAATTTGTCAGTTATCATTTCTATCATCATCAGTATCATTATCATTATCATCATAATTATTACCATTATCATCATCATCATCATTATCATCATTATTATCATTATTATTATCATTGTCATTATCATTATCGTTTTAATCGTCATTATTGTTATTAATATTATCATTATTATAGTTGTTGTAATAATAATAATCATTATTATCATTATCATTTGTATTATATACTTTTTTACTACTACTGTTATTATTATTATCATCATCATTGTTGTTGTTATTGTTAGCAATATTATTACTATTACCATTATGATTATCATTATTGTTATTATCATCATTATGATTCTCTTCATAATGATAATAATAATTATCTACATTATCATTATTATTATTGTTATCATCATAATCATCATCACCTTCATCATTATCACCGTTATGATTATAAATTCTATTCTTATTGTCATTATTATTATTGTCATCATCATCAATATTATTGTTGTCATTATTATTATTATCATTATCATTATTATTATTATTATTATTATTATCATTATTATTATTATTATTATTATTATTATTATTATTATTATTATTATTATTATTATTGTCATCATTATCGTTATCATTAGAATCATTATTATTGTTATTATCATTATCATTACTATCATCTTCATCATTACCATCAGTATTACTGTTATTGTTATCATAATCATTATTGTTATCATCATCATTATTACTAGTGTTATTATCGCTATCATCGTTAAAGCAAATGTTATCGTGGGTATAAATATAATCAATCTTTCCGTTATTGCTAGTATCATTATCATTATAATCATGATCATTATTAGTTATTTTAATTTTTACTATTGTCACTTTTATCACTATTGTCAAAATTATTGTTATTATTATCGTTGCTGTTATCATTATTATCATTATTTTACTAATATCATTATCATAATTATTATTATTACTATTTTTAGTGATTATTGTTACTATTATGATTATCATTACCACTGTTATTATTGTAATTATTGTGATTATTACTATTATTTTGTTATTATCATTGTTATTGTCATTATTTTCAATATCATTATTACTATTATTAATTTTATAACTGTTATTATCATTATTGTTATTGTTGTTATTATTACTGTTATTATTATTATTATTATTATTATTATTATTATTATTATTATTATTATTATTATTATTATTATTATTACTATTATTATTATTTTGATGATGATGATGATGACGATGAGGATGTGATGATGATGAAGATGATGATGATGATGATGATGATGATGATGATGATGATGATGATGATGATGATGATGGTGATGATGATGATGATGATGATCATCATCATCATCATCATCATCATTATTATCCTCATCGTTATCCTCATCAGCAAAATAATAATAATAATGATAATAATAACAACAATATCATCATCATCATCATCATCACCAATGTAATTTTTATTGTTACAGTCATTGTCCTTATTATTAAAAAATTGTCATCGTTATTATTATCATTATTATCTCTATCATTATTATTACCAATATCATTGCTATCATCATTAACGTTATTGTTATTATTACCATAAATATTATTATTATAATTATAGTCATTATTGTTATCATAATTATGATATTAATAATAATAATAATAATAATAATAATAATAATAATTATTATTATTATTATAATTATCATCATTATTATTATGATGATTATCTTTATTGTTATCAATATCATTATTATTATCATTATCATTATTATTATCATTTATATTGTTATCATTGTTATTGATATCATTATTACCGTTATTGTGGTAATAATCTTTATTGTTATTATAATGATTATTATCATTATTGTAATTAGTACTACTATCAGCATCATGGCCATTTTCATTATAATAATCATTAGTTTGATTAAAATGATAATAATAATCGTAATTATCATTATTATCTTTACTATTATCATTCTTAGTATTGACAATACCATTATTATTATCATAATCATCATTGATATAATTAATTCATTCTTTGGTTTACTTGTTTTTCCCGATTTTTGAAAATAGAAATAATTTAGAAATCAACTTTTTTTCCGCTGCACCGAATCCAATACAATTTGATTCCGATCTGAACATTATAAAAATATTTGTAATTATTTTCATTTTACAGCCGATGTTCAGCATAGCCAACCACCTTGAAAATAAATCCATGCAGATGTCACAAAAGGTGACCTCGTCTCCATTAGCTTTCCGGTGACGTAAACACGATTCGAAATGCGTCTGAAGGAGTCGAGGTCTAGGTTATTGTAGTGAAGCGGCAACACTCTTGCCATAGTGCTATTTCGTCAGCCGTATTAATATACCTGCTCTGTTTTTCTAGTCCATTACCTTCTCCAGTCGACGTTATCTGCTGTTGTCTCAAGTACAGTATGTTACGGGTTCTGTCAAGGGAGATCAGTCCTGTCTGTGGGCACATGAACGATACTGATTCCAGACGTGTCGTAGTTTTGTCATCGGTATTTGATTTTAAAAAATAAACTGTTCTAAAAATCCAAAACACCGCCTGTCAGAGATTTTTAGAAATAAAATCCATAAACCAAGGAATAAAATAATTGTGGCTTTATCTATAATCTATCATAATTATAATTATCATTACTATTAGTTTTCCTCTCATTATAATCATTATCGTCATTATCAAAATGTTTCAAAGAATTGCCATTACTGCCAGTTCTATCACCGTTATCATCCTCGTCGTAGTTGTTGTGATCACTGGTTGCCGAATGGCACTGATCACAGCAGAGCGTCCACGGAAATTATCGTAGGCGAGATCATGCCGCATACAACAAAAAGCCAATGGCATAAACAGATTAGTAGAGAGATTAATCGTATTTCAAGAAAAGATGATAAAAACATGGTATAAGAAACATTATATATTACCTCCTCAGTGTTCGACATGGACCAAGGACTGACGACCTTAAGAGACAGGTGGATAATGATTTAATCCATTTCAATAAGGTTCAGTTTAGCTTGTCACTCAAATGTCATTTTGGAAGCTGCTGAGAATTCCTTGGCTAACTGCCCTTCCATGGTGTTGTTGGTAGTTATCATGCTAACTGTATTTGTAATTGTGTTGTTATGGTAGTTGCTGTTGTAGTTGCAATGGAGGCAATCTGCTGTATAAGTGAGAAGTGGTGGTAGTAACAGTGGTGCAGTAGCATCAGTCGTCGTGATAATAACTTTGTTTTTAGTATTAAAAGTAATGGTAGCAGTAGTACAAATAGAACGATTAAAATCAACGCAAGTAATAGAAATAGGAAAGGTAACACCGGCATTGGCAATAATAACTGCAGGACGTGGTATTTCGAAGGCAAACACATGCTTGATGAATTGGCTTGTTTGTTCCTTTATGTGTTCGAATATCTGTACAGAATATTAGGATTTCCATTCCATTTGCATATTTTACAGCAGAATATTTCGATAAAACGTCGGAAAATATTTAGTACTGTTGATCTTTTTTTCTCGTAACTTTATGACTGAACTTCTCTATTTGGTCCGAAAAAGTAGGAAGTGTATTGAGGTTTCAGCATTTGCCTGTGTAATGAACTACCAGATATTTCGATTATTGATGCTTGTTAATGTACTTGACAAAAGAGAGAAAAAATGCATCACAATATATGAATTGTAAAGTAAAATATATATATATATATATATATATATATATATATATATATATATATATATATACATATACATACATATATATATATATATATATATATATATATATATATATATATATATATATATATATATAAAGACTAAATTGTCGAATAAGATTTGTAATATTAATATAAAACAGTTACAAAGCGGTACGCTACTTTCCATAAATTCTATCGACAATATCTGCTTTAGATGGTTTCGTTGCTCGTGTAATTGTGTCATCTTTATTGTTATTGTCTTTATTATTGCTGCTCGTATTATTATTCTCACCCAATAATATATAATATTGTATTCCTTACGGTAATTGTATTCATGTTTTTTTTTTTAATTCTTCGTTTACTTTGTATTCTAAATTTCCAAACCTTTGTAGAGTCCTCCATTATAGTTATTCTTTATATCTGATTATTTCCTTTTGTCTCTCTGATCTACCTTTATGTCCTTCTGTTTTGTCAAGCTATCTGTCTGTTTATGTGTTTATGCAACTAGCATCGCATAGCTTTAACCTCTTTTTGCGATCCACCATTTTCCCGCTTCCTTCTCTTTCTTTCCATCTCCTTTTACACCCTGCACCTGCTCACCCCTCGTCTCTCTCTCCTCTTTCCTCTTCCCTTCTTGCTCCTTTTCCCTTCTTCTACTTTAGACCCTCCTCCTCCTTCTCTTTATCTTTCCCTCTCTCTCTCTCTCTCTCTCTCTCTCTCTCTCTCTCTCTCTCTCTCTCTCTCTCTCTCTCTCTCTCTCTCTCTCTCTCTCTCTCTCTCTCTCTCTTTCTCTCTCTCTCTCTCATTTTTCCCCAAGTTGCTCTTCTCCCTCACACTTTCTCTCTCCTCCTTCCCTCTTTCCTCCTCCTCTCCTCACTCTCCTCCCCTTCATTAGCCTCCGCTTCATTCTCTCCTCCCCACTTTCCTCTTCCTCTCTTTGAGCTTCTTTCACCTCTCCCGTCCTCATTCTCCTTTTCTTCTTCCTTTCCCTCTCTCTTCTTCCCTCTCCTTTCCTCTTTCCCATTCTTCCTCTCCGCTCTTCTCCTTCTCCTTCTTCCCCGCTCTTCTCTTTCTCCTCCTTCTTTTCCCCTCTCCATCCTTCTCTTTACCCCTCCCCTCCATCCCCAATCTCCTTTTGTTCCCCCATGTCCATTCTTCCTCTCTATCCTATCCCCACTCTCCGCTTCCTCCTCTCCATCCCCCTCTCTTTCCCTCGCCGGCCCCCTTCCCTCCTACCCCCACACCCTTGACTGCCTCCGCCCTAAAACTACTCCTCGTCCCCATGCTTCTTCCTCCCCCGCCCATCCTAGCCCCATTTCCCGTCCCCCTTCCATCCTAACCTCTCTCCTCATCAACCCCTTTCCATCCTTTTCCTTCCCCCTCCAATCTTAACCCTACTCCTTTCCCCCTTTCTATCCCCCCCCACCTATCCCCACACTTCTCTCCATCTTAACCTCTCTACCCGACCCCCCTCTCCATCCTTCACTCTCCCCAACCCATCTTAACCACACCCTTTTTCCCCTCCACATCCTTCTCCTTCCCCCTCCCATCCTAATCCCGCTCCCCTTCCCACTCTCCATCCTCTTCCTACACTCCTGTTCCTCTTCTCCATTCTTCTCCTTCCCCCTCCCATCCTCTCCCCACACTCCTCTTCCTCCTCTCCATCCTTCTCCCTCCCCGTCCCATCCTCTCCCCACACTCCTCTTCCTCCTCTCCTTCCTCTCCCTTCCCCCTTCCATCCTCGCCCCACACTGTTCTTCCTCCTCTCCATCCTCCCCCTTCCCCCTCCCATCCTCTCCCCACACTCCTCTTCCTCCTCTCCATCCTTCTCCCTCCCCCTCCCATCCTCGCCCCACACTCCTCTTCCTCCTCTCCATCCTTCTCCCTCCCCCTCCCATCCTCGCCCCACACTCCTCTTCCTCCTCCCCCACGTCCCCTTCTCCCTCGGCCTCAGAGTCTCACCCTTGCGCCAGTATATATCCAGGGCGCCTTGGCAGATTTATCAGTGCGACGGTCGAGGGCGAAGGGCCAGGGCTTCGTCGGGGGATTCCTACAGCTCATGAGAAGGATCTCGGAGCTTGGGGTCTCGTGGGACGCGTGGATAGGATGGATAGGGGGATAGACTTGATGAAGGATGGATGGCTGTGTGGAAGAAATGAAAAGGATGGCTTTAAAGGAGAGGGTGGAACTGAAAAAGGAAGAAGGGGAGAGAGGGAAGGAGAGGACAAGGAGAGGGATAGAGGGAGTTTGATAGGAAGGATAGGATACAAGATAAGTGGATAGAAGGGTAGAAGGAATTAATGAAAATGACAAGGAGGATAGTACAGAGGGATGC
>NC_091563.1:24172203-24177203 GCF_042767895.1 Penaeus vannamei
GATGATGGCAATAATGATGATGGTAAAATAATGATGGTGATGACAATAATGATAAGGGTGATGATGATGATAATGCTAAGGGTGATGATGATAATGATGATGATGATAATGATAATGATAATGATAATAATAAAATAATGATAATGATGATGATTATGATAATGATAATATCAACAATGATGATAATGATATCAATAATAATATTAGTTATGATTATAATAATGATGATCAAAATAATAATATAAATAATAGTAATACCAATAATAATAACAATAATAATAATTATGATAATAGTGATAATAATAATGATAATAATCATAACAAAATTAACAATAATAATGATAATAACAATAATAATTATCATGATAACGATGATAATGATAATAACAATATTAATGATGATGATAATACTAATACAAATAAGGATAATAATAATGATGATGATAATGATAAGGAAAACGATAGTTTATGATGTATATTCATAGCAATGATAATCTTAATAGCAATAATGCTAATGCTAATAGTAATAATGACGGGGAAAGTAGTCAGGCGGCGTGGCGAGCGTCTGCATCCCGATTCCCGGGGCAGTGGGCGTCGGGGAGATGGTCCGCGTACCTGCTTGGGCGGCGGTTGTGCGGACACAGACGCCGGTTCCTTGCGAATCGATGCAGCCTGGAGGGGCGTCGCTGTAGAGTTCCCGGGCACGAGGGAAATCCTCCGTCATAGAGATTTGAGCCGTGGGATCGGCCTTTCTGAGGGAGGTTGCTTCATTCCAGCGGTCGCTTCAGCGGCTAGTGAGCTGGGAGTAATCAATGGCTTACTTATCGATGCGGTTGTCGGAGGATCGTCCTTGCGTCTTCGAAGGGATGCTCTTGGCGCCCCGCGGAGCTCCGTGCTCTCGCCGTGTGCGCTCACGGTGGTCGCCGGTGCAGGAGTCTGCACAGGATGGCGGTCAAGCGCATCCGTACCGGAAGGAGGGTGCTGGATTTCTTCCCACTGTGGTATCAGGTTCTTGAGACTAGACTTGAGTCAGGAATTTATATCTACTGCGTCAGCAGTTGCTCCAAGATCTCTGCTTGGTCTGGCATAGTCTGTGTATCCTTTGTCGTGAGCTCGCTGAGCGTATCTTACTGAACCAGTTTCTCAGTTGCGGAAAGGGTGTGGTACTGTCTGTCAAGAAATTTGGTACGGGAACGACACGAACCGTGCATAATGTCAAAATATTGTCCATGTTACATCCATAAGGTAAAGTTCGTGGTTTGCTGGGTAATCATTGTAGGCAGCGTCGGTTCTATGCTTCAGACTATCCGTGGCGACTAATAAAGATGCATAGTTAAAAGTCATTTAGGTTATTCATCTGAACTAACGCGAATTAACTGGTATGATCCTCGCCACCGGTACCGTAGAGAAGGGTGCATTTGCCTTGTACCAACGTATGTAAGAAAACTGCATTCTGGACGTTATGAGGCTGACGAATTTAAGACGAAGAGAGAAATAGTAATAACAATGATAATAATACTAAGGAAGGAATGACATGTAAGAAACCGTATATGTTTTTCTCAGTCTACTTTCTCCTACTTTTTTCTTTCTCTCCACACATTTATCTACCTTTCTTCTCCTCTCCCCCTCTCTCACGCCATTCTCTTTACACATCCTCTCCCACCGTTCACCTACACAAAAGCACCATTGACCCGAAGTACACAGACAGTCGTTCACCGTACGTCTGGGTATTTATTCACCTATCAATGTGTTGCGGAAGTGGGAGCGGAGGCGAGGGGAAGGGAGAAAGAGGGAGATGGAATTGAAAGAGGTGGGGAGAGAACGGATGGGGATGGGGAAAGGGGAAGCAGAAGTGAAAGTAAAGGGAAGGAAGAGGGGGGGGGAGACGGGAAATGGAGGTGGAGGCGAGGGAAGGGACGAGAGAGAGGAAGATAAAAGGAAAGGAGCGAGAAGGGATGGGGAAGAGATACATGAAATGGAAAGGTGAGAGAAGAAAAAAGAAAAAAAGAGGGGAAAAGGATGGAAGTAGAGAATGTGGAAGAGGAAGGAGTGAAATATGGAAAAAAGGAAAATGGGGGGGGGGGATTAGTAGAGGAGAGATAAATTAAGATAGGAAGGGAGGATACTGAAAAGAATAGATGATAAGAGTGAAAAGTGAAACTGGAGGAGAGGGGAGAATCGCAGAAGAAGGAAGAGAAAGTAAAGAGAAGAAAGGGAAGAAGAAGAAGAAGAAGAAGAAGAAGAAGAAGAAGAAAAAAAAAAAAAAAAAAAAAAAAAAAAAAAAAAAAAAATATATATATATATATATATATATATATATATATATATATATATATATATATATATATATATATATATATAATAAGATAAAGAAACCGAAATAAAGAAGACAATTAGAAGAGGACATAAAAATATCGGAATGGAAGAAAGCGAAATAAATAGGCAGAACAACAGAAAAAATGGATGGCCAAAAAAAAAAAAAAAAAAAAAAAAGGGAGGAGAAGGGATAGAGGGATAGAGGGAGCCATGTTGCGCAGTGTTGACCAGCCTGTTGCAGTGTTGAGAGGCTGCTCGCCACTGTTCGTAGGTCGGCCACAGCAGATGACTATTGGTTTTATTTTGTTTTTACTTTTATCCTTTTTAATCTTCGTTTTATTTCCCCTTTTGTGGATCATTTATCTTACTTTTGTATATTATTCAGTTTCTATTCGTTCACATCGCTTACTCTGGTCCAGTGTTATGTCTATTATCTTTACTTCCTATCCCTGTGTCTCTCTCTTTCTGTTTATCTATCTACCGATCGATCAATTTATCTGTCGCTTTATCTTTCTCATTATGACGTTACTCATTTAACGTGTGTGTGTTTTTGCCCTACATGTGCACGTGTGTTTGTCTGTATGTGCGTGTATGTTTGTTGATTATGTACGTGTGTGTTTGTCTATGTATGCGTGTAAGTCTGTATGTATATTCATGAGTGTGTGTTTGTCTGTGTATGTGTGTGTGCGTGCGTGCGTGCGTGCGTGTGTGTGTGTGTGTGTGTGTGTGTGTGTGTGTGTGTGTGTGTGTGTGTGTGTGTGTGTGTGTGTGTGTGTGTGTGTGTGTGTGTGTGTGTATGTGTGTGTGTGTGTGTGTGTGTGTGTGTGTGTGTGTGTGTGTGTGTGTGTGTGTGTGTGTGTGTGTGTGTGTGTGTGTGTGTTTGTGTATCTGTTTGTGTGTGCATACAATCCTCCGCTTTAAGTCAGTTGACTTTTAACATTAAGTGAACACGTTATATATATCTTATTTTTTATTGTCTTACTCGGAATGAAGTTCTTCCGTTACTTAAGCTCCTTTTACATGATGAGAATGATAATTACAAAAGTATAAAAGATGAAACATCGTAAATTCGAAAACTTGACAGCATGACACAATCCACGTCCGTCCGTGTCACTTCCCTTCAAAGTTAAGCAGTAACCGTTTCCGAACTTTTGCGATTTCTACTGTCTATTTACGCGTTATTCGTCGCATAATTCATTGTCATTTGGAGCCAATCTTGGGTTTTAAAGTTTATGAGAAAAGGGGATGTAAGTGTCCCATTCACTTAGCTTTGTCTATAGTTCTGCTTTATCTTCTCATTTATTTATTCATCGTCTATTGATTTATCTATTTATTAATTTACTTATTT
Source organism: Penaeus vannamei (assembly GCF_042767895.1). Classification (NCBI taxonomy): domain Eukaryota; kingdom Metazoa; phylum Arthropoda; class Malacostraca; order Decapoda; family Penaeidae; genus Penaeus; species Penaeus vannamei. The sequence goes on from NC_091563.1 coordinate 24,175,868, forward strand.
ATATATATGCATTTCATTACTCATCAATCATCTGTTTTTACATCCATCAGTTTTGAGCATTTTTATGGCATGTTGATACGCTATGATCAACAAAGGATTAACCCTTTCATTGATACGCTCTGCAATCATTTGCGTCCATCCCCTGTGTGATGCGCAATTTCTGCATTTTTTGATTAACATTTTACACCAGTTTAATTTTTTTTTTCTTTTTCACATTACATGCGCATAAAATTAAGCGGAAATAAGGCAGTGCGGGATATTTTAGATGCATCAATATTTGAGGTTAATCGTACGCGATAGATAGATGTTTTTTTACCACTTTTACATTTCATTATTCACTGGATAAAGAAAAGAGCAACGCAGCAACCAAAAGAAGAAAAGAAAGAAGAAAAATCAGAATTATGCTAAGAATGATAAAACAAACACATCAAAATACAGATGCAAAGGATATACAGAAAACGTAGTTAATAAAGCGTTGTACTTAAATATAGCATAAAACAAATCTAGTTTAGCAAATTAAAACATGGACAGCATACTTTAATATAGGAAATGTAGACAAATAGATTAATAAATATAGCAAGAAACCCATCAATAAGTGGAAACAAATCAAGTAACACACATCAAACTCATTTGAAAAATAATCAATTATCCAAACGGTACCAGTGTCTTACGGACGCTCAACACCTATCTGTGCTGAGACTGAGCCAGTTCTGTCGTAACCGTAATTACGCTCGACCCTCTCCTCCGGGGGACCAGACCTCGACCTCGCCGATTCGTCCTCCCTGCCTCCGCTGCCTGTCTGAGTCCGCTGGCACGAAACGTCATTATTTACAATGCGTTCGTCATAAACCTCGTGAAGTGTGAAACTAGAATTAAGAAGATTGTCACCTTGCGCGAGGAGTCAGGGTAGACGACCGAGTGTCAAGCGGGTAAATGTCACTATTTATATCATTCTAAAGCAACTTTCTAATATATCTACTAGCGGTTGATCTGGCTGCCATTGGCTGATTCTCCGCCAAAGACACCGCTCCGTCCGTGCCAGCGCTTGCGAAAATATCTACGCAGACGGTATATCTCCAGCGCTTCCGGAGGCGAGGACGCCGGCTCGACGTGCCACAGGTTGTTACAGTTGGACGTACGTGCAGTGATCCAGTCGGCCGAACAATCTTCTTACAAGTGCAATAATCAAATCACGTAGATTATATATATATATATATATATATATATATATATATATATATATATATATATATATATATATATATATATATATATATATATATATAATAAAAGAATGGTTAACAATATATTAATTGAGTATATTTCCTGTAAAGGA
>NC_091563.1:24197937-24200437 GCF_042767895.1 Penaeus vannamei
AACGGCTTGCTGCTACGTAATGGCACAGTTGGCAACTTCCCAGCTGGTGCAGAAGCTGGCATGACCTCCTCATGATCCTTGGACGACACTTACTATGTGTCCTCATGACTATAATTAGGTAGACGTTGATGTTTTAAGGAAGGTTGAACGGAGAAAAGCAGGTTGGATGGATAGCGAACAAACATATGCATGAATGACAATGAAGTTTTTAAGGTAGTAGTGAATTAAGTTTTCTAAGAATTACAGTCTGCTATATTGCTCATATGTATAAGGTAATTCACAGTACGCTGAAACAGATATTGCTTATGAAACTATGTAGCTTATTAAATAAATAGAATAGCAAATGTAAATATAAGTATGTATTAGACTAAATATGGAAGAAAGATATTTGAGAAATATATACGATATTAAAAGACAGACACGTGGAAAAATTTAAATCATGATCAAACAAATTAACACAAAAACATAATACTCATAGAGATCCAGAAAATAAACTAGCACAAGAACTAAACTAGTAAATAAAATGATAAAGAAAAAGGGGGAGGAAAATGCCTCCCACTTTCCTCCTCCTTCCCCACTTCTCACCGTCTCCACCCGCTAAATCTCCAGTGACTCCTCGATGGAATTTAGCCGGGAGCAACACACTCGCCAACATAACAGCCGACCAATTCACAGCTGATCACTCTCTCAGGCTCGCTATGAACCTCCTTACCAAACTGACAGGGGAGAGCGGGCGAGCAGGTTGGCAAGCAGGTTGGCAGGCAGGCGAGAAGGAAAGCAGGGGGGCAAGCAGGGGAGTTAGGAGGGCAGACAGGCAAGCAGGCAAGATAGGCAGATGGGAGGAAGCCTGTTCTTAACCCAGAAGTTGTGAAGTTAATACTTTGTTTGGTGGAGCGGGTGTGTAAGCAAGGAGCGGAGAGGAGAGAAAGGGAGGGAGGAGAGAGGATAAGGGGAAAGGAAAGAGAGAGAAGATGAAAGAGGGAGGGTGGAGAGAAAGAGAAGAGGGAGGAGAGAAAGTGGGAAATATGAGAGGAAAGGAAAGAGAGAGAAAAAAGGAGAGAGAGTGAAGGGAAAGAGAAAGGAAAAAGGAAGTGGGGAGTGTAAGGGGAAAGGAAAGAGTAAAGATGACGGGAAAGGAGAGAAGAGCGGGTGAGGGGAAAATGCCGAGGGGGAAAAGGAAGGAAGGAGGCGAGGGACAAGCAGAAGGAAAGGAAATATAGAACAGGGGAAGGAGAAAGGCGACTAGGGAGAAAAAGGGAGGAAGGAGAGCTAATGAGGGGAAAGGAGAAGAGGAGAAATGAAGAAAGAAGGTGACAGAGAAGGAGTATAGGAATATGGAAAAGGGGAAGAAGAGAAGGCGAATATATCAGTTAATTCTCTATGGAGGAAAAGGCGACGAAGAAAAGAGGGGGAAGAGTGTGGAAGGAAAGATAGTAAAGATAAAGAAAATAAAAGACTTAGATAAGGGGAAGCATTGGATGGAAGAAATAAGGGAAGAGAATAAGAAAGGAGAATAAGTAGGATGAGGAGATTCAGAAGAGTCAGATGAACAAGTAGGAGGTGACTGGAAGAAGGAGAGAAAGTAGGAGAAGGAAGAGAGCCAGTAAAAAGAGGAGATAGAAAGAAGAAAGGAAATACAAAGAGAATAAGCACGAAAAGGAAATAAATGGTCCAAGAAAGCAAGGCAAGGAACGAGGGATGAGGAGAAAATGAGACGTAAAATGAAAAAGAAAGAGGAAGGGAGGGGAGAAAAATAAGAACAAGCAGAGGGAAATACCTTAGGAAAATAAGATGCGAAAGGAAGGGTGTGGGGCAGAAGAAAAGAGAAGCAGTCTATGAGAAGAACAAAAAAAGGAGGCAAGGGACGATAGATAAAGATGATAAGAGGAGAGAAGGTCCCGTAGAATGAACAGGTAGTGCAAGGAATGCGAAAAGAAGGGAGAGGATAGAGAGAGGGATACGAGAGACGAATGATAAACTAGGAGATGGAAAGAAGTGAAAAAGGAAATATGGTATGAAGAGAGAGAGAGTAGGAGAATGATTCCGGCCTAACTTCTTTTTCTGGGAAAGGGGGAGAGAAATCAATATTATAAGAAAGGAAAAAAAGATGACTGAAGAAAAGGAAGCGGATGAGGAGAAGGGGGGATAGAAAAACAGTGGATGAGGGATAAAGAAATGGAGATAATAAAGTGATGGCAAGGCAAGGGGAAGGGAGAGGAAGGGGAGGAAGATGGAGAGGCAAGGGGAGGAAGAGAGGGAAGGAGGGAGGGAGGTAGGGAAGAAAGTGAGGAATAACTAACTGGAGACTATTTCATGGATGTGGTTTTATACTCAGTATTTACATCGGGAGTGTGAAGGCTTACTTGCCTATTACTCTTAGTGTGCTCTGGCGGTCGTTTGGTTCAGCTTAGGGGCTACTTTTCGAACAAACTTTGTCTTGGGTTTTCGCTCGCTCTTTCGCTGTTCTCTCGCTCTCTTGTTTTTCTTTTTTAAATCTCTT
>NC_091563.1:24205437-24212937 GCF_042767895.1 Penaeus vannamei
GCAATGTTGAATCGTGTTGATCGAAAATTGATGGTATGATAAAGGAGTCTCTTGGGGGAGGATATTAGAGGGGGAGGAAAGGGGGGATTTGGGGAGGGATAGGGAGTTTCTTGGTAGGGAGGGGGAAGGTGGAGGGAGAGGGTGTAGTAGTTGAGAATGGGAGTGTGTGGAGGAAGGAAAGAGGTGGTAGGGGTGAGGGCGAAGGGGAAACGGATGAGGGAGGAAGGGAGGGCGAGGAAATCGGGGTAGATGAGAGAGAGATGTGGGGAGGGAAGTAAAAGGAAGAGATATGGGAGGGAAGGCAGGGGAAGAGGAAGGGAAGGGGAAGGGGGAGGGAGGAAGGTGAAGGGAGGGTGAAGGAGGCTGGAGAAGGTGGTATGGTGTGCAGGAGCAGGGGAAGAGGAAGGGAGGGAAGCAGGGGAAGGGGGAAGGGGAGGAAGGAAGGGGGAAGAAGCGGGAAAGGGGGAGCAGGGGAAGGGGAGGAAGCAGGGGAAGGGGAAGGGGGAGGAAGGAAGGGAAGGGGAAGGGGGGAGCAGGGGAAGGGTGAGGGAAGTAGGGGAAGGGAAGGGGGAGGCAAAGGAAGGGGAAGGGGTGGAAGGGGGAGCAGGGGGAAGGGGGAGGGAAGTAGGGGAAGATGGAAAGGTAGGCAGGGGGAGGGGAAGAGAGGAGGGAGGATAGGAAGAGAGATGGGAGAAGGGATGAGCTTGCGGGATGGGAGAGGGGGAGGGAGAAGGGGACAGAAGGCAGAGGGGGGGGGGGGGGTACGAGGGAGGGTGTGGCTGAAAGGGATTTGGATGGAAGGTTATCGTCTGGAGAGGATCATCTGCCTTTTTTTCCTTTGATGATAACAAAATATTTTTTTTATAATAAATGTATTGGTTGCCGTGACTTAAAGGAAGATTTAGTTTTAGGTATTTTCATTCTTCATATGACAAGGGCAACTGAAACAAGAAATTCGTTCGATTCTATAATATATAAGACCTAAAACCCAGTTGTTGATGAAAATAGATACTGTTAACAATTTTAATGATAATGGTAACGGTGATGACGTTATAGATAATGGTAAAATAATGAGAAATATGATAATGGAGATAGCAATGTTAATCATAATGCTCACGTTGACAAGTACTAGTAATTATGATAACGATAATGATGATCCATGAAAATGGGAATGATATGCATGAAAATGAGAATGATAAACATGATAATGATGATGTTACTAATCCTGATATCAAAAAATAATAATGGTAGTGATTACGATAATGATAACTAAGGTGATATAGATTATAAGAATATCAATGTGGTAGATAGCAACAAAAAAACACATGAACAGTGAACTTAGATTGCCGCCATGGATACAAAGAGGGAAAAGGCATTCAGATGCGCCCACAGAATAGGAGGTTTTAAGGCAGGAGAAACTTCAGGTCCAGATTCAAGCTTCAATTTCATTACCTTTTCTTTCATATTCCAAAGTTTTCTGAAGTACGTTTCCTCACGTCCTTATTTCCAGTTTTCTTTGAAATTTTCTCTGCAATTTCCATTTTCTAATTATCTTTCTTATTTCTATAACTATTTCCACTCGTCTCTCTCTCTCTCTTCCTCTGTCTGTCTGTCTGTCTGTCTGTCTGTCTGTCTGTCTCTCTCTCTCTCTCTCTCTCTCTCTCTCTCTCTCTCTCTCTCTCTCTCTCTCTCTCTCTCTCTCTATCTATCTATCTTTCTCCTGCTTTACTCCCAATTTTTGTTCTTGATATCTCTGGAGAGTTTTCGATAATTACTTATATCGACTTAATTCCCTCACCTCCTATCTTCCATTCCATTCCCCTTCGTCCTGTCTCTCCTCTCTCTCTCTCTCTCTCTCTCTCTCTCTCTCTCTCTCTCTCTCTCTCTCTCTCTCTCTCTCTCTCTCTCTCTCTCTCTCTCTCTCTCTCTCTCTCCTTCATGTATCTTCCTTCCTCCCTCACTCTCCACTTCTCTCTCTTTGTCAAACTTTCCACTTCTTCCTCGAGCCAAACTTCCTACTCATTTTACTGTCCATTAGCTTATTTGGTCAACACTCTTACTTCTCTTCTTCTTCTTCCTCTTTTTTCAACTTCTTAGCTCATCCTTGAGGTACCTCTCCTTGTATTCCTTGTCACCTTCTCCCCAATTTTACCTTCTTTTCTTCTGTTCCTGCCCGTCTCAGGCCCACCCACCCAATCCTACTCACATTCTCCATTCACCCCTTCCTACCCCACCCAATCCTGTAGCCCCAAACCCACGCCCATTCCCCCAATCACCCCTGCTTCCCCACTCACACCCCTCCCACTTCCTTTTCCATACATCTCCACCCTAATCCTCATGCCCACCTTTCCCCCACGCCATTCTCACGCCCACCCATCCCTTACTCCCCCCTCCCACGCCCACACGTCCCCTATACCCGTCTCACGCCCACCCATCCCCCGCGCCCACCTCCCCATCCGCGCCCACCGTAAAACTGCGTCAAAACGAAATTCACGAGGGTTTAGGCTCCAATCAGCTGCCATTCATATGGAAAGACGAGCAGCCATTCAGACCTCGATCTTCAGACTGTATTTTCATGGCCCAGACTCTTAATCTTGCATTCTTTCAACTCTTCGCTTCTTCCAATATTCACTTCTATATGTCTATTTCTTGTGATTTTTTCCATCCACTTACCTACATATCCTTCTCTCTCTCTCTCTCTCTCTCTCTCTCTCTCTCTCTCTCTCTCTCTCTCTCTCTCTCTCTCTCTCTCTCTCTCTTTCCGTCTCTCTCTCTCTCTCTCTCTCTCTCACACACACACACACACTCGCTCCTCTTAACTTTTTACTTCGAAACTCAAACTTTACCATTAGGAACGTGAATATAAGATCCGTCTTTACGTTCATTTGGTGTCCTAACTCTCCCATCACTATTCGAGACATTCACAATATCTTCAACATTATCAGAGTCTAGCACCTACACATTCCATTACAGACGGAGTCGATCCCACCATAAAACATTGGAAATTGTAGCTTGAATTGGTCTGTTTTTGTGCAAGTACATATATGACTTTGTGTGTTTGTGTAAAGAATAGAATGGGATGGATGTGTGTGAGTGTGTGTGCGCGTGTATGTGTGTGTGTGTGTGTGTGTGTGTGTGTGTGTTTGTGTGTGTGTGTGTGTGTGTGTGTGTGTGTGAGTGTGAGTAGGTGAATTCCTTTCTTTCTTTTTGTATTTTTTGTGAGCCTGTTTTTTCTCTGCATCTGTTCTTATATATGCCTATCCATCTCTTTCTCTCTTTCTGTCTCTGTCTCTGTCTCTCTCCCTCTAAAATACACAAAAAACACACACACTGTAGAACAATCTTTTCTTTTAGCAGTCTATTTCGCTCTCCCTTTTTCTCTTCCCCCTTCTTTCTCCTTCTCGCCCCTCCCTCCCCTCCTCCCTCTTCCCTCCTTCGTCTGACCTTTACGACGTAATTAAAGGGATCTTTTGTACCTTATCAGGAGCGAAATGTGATCACAAGTGTTTTAAAAATGATTCTCCTTTGATCTGACGTCGGATATATATTTTTCTCTCTTGCTCTCTTTCTCTTGCATAAACGAGCCCTCGAGGTTAAGTGGGAATGGGGAGGAAGAAAAAAGAAGAGAAAAAAGGACAGAGAGAGAGGTAGGGAGGAAGCCAGGGGGGGGAGGGAGCAGGAGGTGAGGAAAAAATAATTTGCTGGCGTGAACGTATTCGTCTATGGAAAAGTGGGCGAGATAGAGGGAGCGTGGGGGAAAGAGGGAGGAGAGGAGGAGGAGGAGGAGGAGGAGGAGGAGGAGGAGGGAGGAGGAGGAGGAGGAGGAGGAGGAGGAGGAGGAGGAAGAGTTGGGAAGTAAGAAGAAGAAGGAGAAGTAGATGGGGGAAGAGTAGAAGGAGGAGATGGAGGAGAAGAAAAAAGAGGAGGGGGAAGGGAAAAGGAGAAAAAGTTTGAAAAAAACAGAATAGAAAGAAGGGAGGCGCGTGAACACACACACATACACACACACACACACACACACACACACACATACACACACACACACACACACACACACACACACACACACACACATACACACACACATACACACACACACACACACACACAAAACACATACACACACACACACACACACACACACACACACACACACACACACACACACACACACACACACACACATATATATATATATATATATATATATATATATATATATATATATATATATATATATATATATATATATATATATATATATATATATATATATATATATATATATATATATATATATATATATATATATATATATATATATATATATATGTATATGTATGTACAGTATGTATGTATGTATATATAAGTATTTGTGTGTGTGTGTGTGTGTGTGTGTTTGTGCCTCTGTGTGTGTTTATGTGTGTGGTTGTGTGTCTACATGTATGTGTGTGTGCATGCATGTATGCATACATATATGTATGCATGTGCGCATATGTGTTTGTATGTATATATGTAAATATGTATACGTAAACATAAACATGTTACAGCTACATCAGTTTTCTTCATTTTGCTCCAGATTTTTGCCTTCTTCCCCTTTGCGAAAAAGTCTTTGAAAAACTTGTAAGACGCGCAGATCCTGTAAGACATTTGCCTCAAAACATAAAACCCTGAAGCACGAAAGAACAAAACTTACTCCTTATCTCTTCTTTTGGAGTCGTTATACTCTTGTAGAAAGATATAAGATGATAGTCATACTAAAGTGGGGCGATAGAATAGAAAAAAAAATACAATGTAGAAATAAGTGTACTACTATCATTCTTTGGAAGAAACCAGCGTTTTCTTCTTCTTCTTCTTCTTCTTTACTATGCTTTTCCTCGTGACTATTGATTATTTTTTTGGGTTTGTTTGTTTTACCTCCAGATTTATTTCTATACCCCCCCCCCCTTTCTTCGCCGGAGGAATGGCGAGAGGTCACACAAAAGTGCTCAGATTGACACCACATTTCCTGTTTAGGTGTTGGGGAGGAGGCAGGGAAAGGTCGTCAAGACTGGAGTATATTAGACTCATTTCTTTGATATTTTTTTTTGTCTTCGTATGGAAGTTCATGTTTCTTTATCGCTACTACAAGCCTTTATGAATGATAGTATTGGGATTTAAGTGATAATGAAGTGAGAGGAATATCGATATCGTTTCGTGACACCGTATGAAAATGCAGACGATTAAATTTAGAATAGGTAAATGTGAATAGGAATAATACAAGGAACGCGAAAGGAAACACCGAAAACACATATTCCAAAAGGAAAACAAGGGAAAGCGAGAGAGAGAGAGAGAGAGAGAGAGAGAGAGAGAGAGAGAGAGAGAGAGAGAGAGAGAGAGAGAGAGAGAGAGAGAGAGAGAGAGAGAGAGAGAGAGAGAGAGAGAGAGAGAGAGAGAGAGAGAGAGAGAGAGAGAGAGAGAGAGAGAGAGAGAGAGAGGAAAGACAGAAGAGCTAATGATAAAAGCTGGACGCTAAAACACTCCTTACAACAGACAGTTTCCAAGTAGTGATAGTTATTTGGTCTTCATAGGTTGCAAAACTTCCCCGACGCCAACATATCGACGTACTCAGGAGGGAGAGCGAAAGGGGAGAGGAACGAGAGAGGAGATTAAAGAGAGGAAGAGGGTGAAAGAGAGAAAGGCATGGAAAGGGAGTTAGGCGTGGAGGGATTGGAAGAGGGTGAAGGATAGAAAGATGGAGAGAGGCAAGAGAGAGAGGAGAGCAAGGAGAAAGAGGAAGAGAGAGTGTTTTACATTTCAAGATAGATGAATAGATATTAAAAGAAAACAGTTAGTTACTATAAATGGAGAAATTAGGATGTGTGAAAGAAAGAAAAAAAGATAGGAAACGAAAGTGTGCGAGTAACTAATAAGAAAAAGGCATAAAAAATAGATACCAAGGGAAAGGGAAAATTGGGAAGATAGATACATTAGACAAAGAGACAAAAAAGTGGGTTTCTTTTTTGTAGGTGTTTAGATATCAATCTGTTTGTCACTTATCTATAAAAATAACCAAACGAAGCAGCCGAATCAACGAACAGCCATAATCATAAATATCTAAACTTTCAACGAAATGTGGTAACTATTCTCATAACACCCCCCCCTCCCTCCCTCCACCCAATACCCACACCAATCCTCTTTCCCCATTCTTAAGAAAAAGAGAGAACCCATAAGCATACAAGGGATTCGAGACAGCCATGTGTACCCCTCCGCCCCCCTCCCCTCCCTTCTCATTCCCCTATTCTTTGCATTACCAAAAATAGTAATCATTCCCCCTTTTTCGGCCAAAAGAGATATTCGGGACAATAAAGTATTACGCTCGTTTCCCTTCCTTCTTTTAGGTCTCTCTCTTTCTCTCTCTCTCTCTCTCTCTCTCTCTCTCTCTCTCTCTCTCTCTCTCTCTCTCTCTCTCTCTCTTCTCTCTTTCTCTCTCTCTCTCTCTCTCTTTCCCTCGTTCACACGCACATATATTCGCTTTTCGTCAGTGTAGATGTAAAGTATCACTCAGTATTTTCTAATCATTTGCTTTTATATCTTCCTCGTTGACCCTCTTTCTCCCGCAATCCCCTCATATGCTCATATTCTTCCCCAATTTCTTATTCTATCCTTTCCCTATTTCCCAAGGATTCTTCCCCCAATACCCTGCCCTCTCTCACTCCCTCTCAAGTCCCTCCCTCTCCTTTCCCTTCTCCGAGTCCGTCCCTTCCTTGGCCCCTCCCGAAGGCCATCGCTTCCCTCACCCGCCTTCCCTTACCCCTCCCCTAGTCCTCCCTTCCAGGACCTCCTCCCAAACCCTCTCCTCCCTTTCCCCCTCATCAAGTCTATGTCCTGAGGATGCCACTCCCCCTTCCTCCAATCCCCCATACCCTTCCCTGCCTGCACCATACCCCGCCTCCCGTTCCAATACCCGCCGCTTCACCATCCCTCCCGCAAGGCCCCATTCCCTCCCCCGCACCCTCCTCTTCGTCCTTCCATTGATATGGTGACAGGAGAAACTCGCCCTTAAGAGCACAGCAGAATCACATACATTAGCGTCGCCAGAGCGTACAGATATGATCACCTCTTCAAAATATGCAGCCATTTATTGCAGTCGTTCTCTCTCGGCGCCACTTCTTCTGGCTGTCCTGCTGCCTCTACTGCCGCTGCTTTGGATGTTCGTGTCTGCGCCTGTGTTGCTGTCTTGTCGTTGATGTTGTTTTTTTCCTCTACTCTCCTCCTCGTATCATTGATGATGATGTCATTGTTGCTGTTGCTGATGTTGTTATAGTTGGCGCTGTAACTGTTATTGCCGCTGCTACTGCTTAACTGCTCTTATTGATGTCACTACTTCTGTTGCTGTTATTACTGCTAATCCTGCTTCTGTTGCTGATTGTCATTGATGCTGATAATATTGATATTGCTGCTTGTATCTGCTCCTGGTATTGTTTAATTTCGTGTTGTTGTTCATGCTGTTGAGCTTGT
>NC_091563.1:24232937-24235437 GCF_042767895.1 Penaeus vannamei
TATCATCATCATCAATGTTATTATTATTATTGTTGTTGTTGTTGTCATTACTGTTATTAGTATTATTATCATCACCATTGCCATTATTATTTTTATTATTGCTATCATTATTATTATCATTATTATTATCATCATCATTAATTATTTCTTAATTATTACTATTACCATTATTATTGTTATCATTATCAACATAATTATTGGTATTATTATCATTATTGTTTTCATTACCATCATCGATATAATCATCATTATTGTTTTTATTATGATTATTATGATTACAATCATCATTATTATTGCTGATGTTAAAGTTATTATTATTGTCATTATCATCATTATTATCATTACTATCAATATTATTACTATAATATGTATTATCATCGTCATCATCATTATTATTATCATTATCATCATCGTCATCACCATCATTATCCTCATCCTTATCCCTAATATTATTATTATCATTATCACTATCATCATCATCATCATCATCATCATCATCATCATTATCTTTATCATCATCATCGTCATCATCATTATTATCCTCATCCTTATCATTACCATTATCTTCATAATCATCATCACCACCATCACTATTATCACCATCATCATTATCATTATGATCTGATGATGAATGATGCCTGTTTTATCAATAGTAATAAGAGTTATTTACAGGAAAGTGGGAAATAATCCTACTATTCATCACCAGTTTTCTTTATATTAATATTATCATCCTCATCAGTATTGTCACTACCAAAAGCATAACATAAATTCCCTAAAACCACACGTACATCTAAGAGTTAAGAGTAAGTAATAAACAGCAAGTTATCCCTATGGTGATCCCGGGCCACGTATCCCGGACTATCGCAGCGGCTGCAGGTGGATTAGAGAAGCCGTGATCAGTATTCCACCTCGAATTCAATTTAGAGTATAACTAACACTTTAATTTACATGTTGAGCACTTTATAAAGGGGTCTGTGTTGGGGTGTTGAGCTTTGGACGGGAATGTCTGGGGAAGGAATTTAAGGAGGGGGGGAGAAGGGGAGGGGTAAAGGGAAGGAGAGGGGATGGAGAGAAGGGAGGAATGGGAAGGATGGAAGGGAGAGAAAGGATGGAGGGAAGAGGGGGAGAGATCTGGTAGCAAAGAGGGATGCTGAAGGGGAATGGTGAAGTGGAGAAAGAGAGAGAGAGAGAGAGAGAGAGAGAGAGAGAGAGAGAGAGAGAGAGAGAGAGAGAGAGAGAGAGAGGAGAGAGAGAGAGAGAGAGAGAGAGAGAGAGAGAGAGAGAGAGAGAGAGAGAGAGAGAGAGAGAGTCAGACAGACAAATAGACAGATACAGAGAGAGCGCGAGGTAGACAGAAAGATAAACAGACAGAAAGAATGATAATACTCTAAAGGAAAACAGAGAAATAAGATATGTAAGGTAAAATAAACACGAGCAAAAGTACTGTAGCCGTCATACGCGCAAACATACAAACACCAATCACGCTAACAAAAAGGCAAACCAACAGACAAACCTTCCCTCACACCATCCCCTTCCCCCCTCTACAATCCCCCCCCCCCCCGCCCGAACTCAGAGTTGAGCAGACGCGTCAGTTAATGCGACTATTCTGCCGGCTGTCAATCATTTTCGTGAAATTAATAATATTCCGCGTCGCTTTGGCAATGTTCCTACTTCGAACCGAGGAATAGATTGTACAGGCGTCTCCCCCTTTGTCTCCCCCTCAGGAAGCCCCGAGGGAGATAAAGGTGGTGGGGAGGGGGGTGATAAAAGGAGAGAGGGAAAAGGGGTGTAGTGGGGGGGTGGGGGGGGGAGGGTTGGAAGAGCAGGCGTAGGTTTGTTGTCGCTGTCACAAGAAAGATGAATATTTATTGTATTGTCGCTGGTAGAAATAACGTTTGCAATAGCAATGACAAAAATGATAATATAGTAAGAAAATGGGGATGATAACAGCAACAACAATGATGATGATGATTATATTAATAATAATAATGAAAAATAATAATAAAGTAAAAATGATAATGATGATAATAATGATAATGATAATAACAAATAACACTGATAACGATAATGATCATAGTAAGTAATGATGATAACGATAATGAAAATAATGATTATGACAATGATAATAATGATATTAATAATGATGCTAATAGTAATGATAATGATGACAGTTATAACAATAGTAATAGTAATAATAATAATGATGATGATAATAATGATAGTGATAATAATGATAATAATAACGATGATAATAATAATAATAATGATAACAATAATAACAATAATAACAATAACAATGATAATAATAGAAACAATAACAATAATAGTAATAATAATAACAATAATAATAATAATAATGATAATAATAATAATAATAATAATAATAACAATAATGATGATAATAATAACAACAATAATGATAATAATAATAATAATAATAATAATGATAATAATAATAATAATAATAATAATAATAATAATAATAATAATAATAATAAAC
>NC_091563.1:24267937-24272937 GCF_042767895.1 Penaeus vannamei
CAAACAAACAAACATGCATTATCCCCATACCCCAAACACGCTATGGACAGAATAGCTTCACCTCCATAAGTACCGCCCTATGTACCTAACGTGTCATAACAGGAAGTGCCCTAATGACTTCCGGAAGTAATTACTGTAATCAATTACTGAAAATATATAACCGTGACTAATGAGGGAGAATACGCTCACCTGAATTCTGTCCTCTCCTCTCCAAAACAATAATAATAATATTGAGAATGAAAGGCAGAAGAAAAAGGAAATTTGTACTCTGCTTACATAGGTCAAACTATCAACCTGAGAGCAAGTGTCACTGGTTCCACCTCCTCCTCCATTCCTGCAGGTCACAGGAAGAAGAAGATGAAGAAGAACAACAAACAAACACGGATCCTGTTGACACAGGTCAAACTATCATCTTGAGAGCAGGTGCCACAGGTTCCACCACCCCCACCACCACCTCACCCAAAAACACCACGGACAAAATTATTCACCCCCATGGTGCCCTCTTACCCCATAACGTACGTACCTGACATAGGTCAAACTATCTAAGACCAGGTGTCACAGGATCTCCACCACCACACACCCCTTCACCCAAACACACCCTGGACATATTGGCTCACCACTATAGCTACCCCTTAACGTGTCACGACAGGAAGCAGGCCTAATGACTTCCGAAAGTAATCATCATAATCGATTACTGAAAATCAATAACCGTGACTAATGAGGGAGAATACGCACACCCGAAAAATGCCCTCTCCTCTCCAAAAACAATAATAATAATATTGAGAATGAAAGGCTGAAGAACAAACAAATATGCACCCTGCTGACATGGGCCAAACTATCAACCTGAGAGCAGGTGCCACAGGTTCCACACCCTCCCCCTTTCCTGTAGGAAGAAGAGAAGAAGCAGACAAACAAACAAACAAGCACCAATCTGCAGGTGTTACAGGTGATTCACCCCTTCCAGCTTCCCCACATACCCCCTCACCAAAAGCAATGATAATGGCTATACCTCATGTCTCAACATGTAAGAGGAAGAAGATGAATAGACAAACAAACAAACATGTACACAGCTGCTGACAGAGGTTAAGGTATTGATCCAATAATAGGTGTTACCTCCTACCCCCCCTCCTTCTCAGGTCGAAAGAGGGTCATTTCCGGCGTGAGTTAGGTCACATAGCTATTCATGGTGTTTAAGCTTGTAGCAAAACAAACTGCACAATAGACCGATGGACAAATTAGCTCCCCTCGCCACCCTCCGCAAGTACTAACTAAAGAGCTATTGCACCCACCAGCATTGGGTTGCCATAGATGTGTGATCAAAGACATGGCTAATGAGCGTGAAATAATCAATAACCATACCTCACCCTGTTCCTCGCCCAAACACTGCGTGGCCACAGGTCATCAAAAGAGGGCAAAGAAATACTCTTAGCTGCTCTCCGGATGCGATAAGGGTTAAGAATATTGATCTTGAGGGGGAGGGGTTGTGCGAGGTAAATGATCATGGGTATTGATCTGATAATTATATTTAGCTTTCCATCGTGTCTGAAACACGTAAATTTAGCTTTAATTGCTAATGCACCCCAATAATAATAATACAATGCGATGAAAAGGATGACAAAAATCGCCATGTACTCAATATACCTTTATTATCATCTTCAAATATACACTAGCACAAACAACTAGACATGCTTAAATCATACTTGGGCCATATGTCCATCCCCCGCGTCAACTAAAAACTAACATCTTCCTCATCGCTCATGACGATGATTACCGAGTTGCCACGAACGTCGCCTCTCCCGGGTGGGGTCGGGCGACATCGATGAGTGCGAGAGGGTGTATTCCGGTAACGAGTATGAAAGTGCAACCACTTCCCATGGCGACGGCGCTGCTATCTCGTCCCGAGGTGTAACCAAACAAGAAAAAGAATGCTATATTAACCAACACTGAGTTTTTAAGATGTTGATATTATACAAATATAAGGCATTTGGCAAAATCCAATTCTCACTCCATTTATGCATGCAAAAAATTCACTCGCAAAAAAACATACATGATAACTTTTATCACAAATGCGCAATATAACAAGGGAAGTCCTCACAAGAATAACAGAAATGACTTATCTTCGTGGGCGATTACTACCTTTGAGACCTCCACTCATCTTTTAACAAGTTATAGCAGTCGTTCTTATATTGCCAATGATTCTTCACAATAACTATACAATTCAGCGAAAAGGATCATAAAACTCTTGTTGCAGGCAATGTCTTTATAATGGCTTTCAGCCTTCCACAAACGCACATCTTAACAGGCGACAATGCAATATAAGAAAATTTGAATCGAGTTTTAATCGACTTGAATTTAATACGCAAATATAAATGTGGCAACCACCTTCTCGCATATTTGTACATGTCGATGTGTCACATTTGCGAGATAATTATCCCGCCACACAACCGATACGACATTTCAAAACCTGCCCGTTCTCCTGTATATACAAGCAAGCTTGCGAAAATTTGTAAAAGTGCGAATTATTTCATAAACTTGCTTGAGGGCATAAATTCAACCAAACTTTACTTCTCGATCTCCCGCAATCGTCTTTCTCACCTGCCCACAAATATGCGGTTAAAGATCGAACTAAGTAACCTCTCCGTCGGCCTACTGTAATTAACTTTATTGGGAAACGCTCATCTAGACACCATTTTTAAAAAGTAATGCATAATTACCTTTGATCAAAAAAAAAAAAAAAAAAAAAACACTTTCTGATACTAGAGATTCTCCGTAGATACTGATTTCGTGATTCCTTTAAGACGGCCTAAGGCGCTTCCCTCGAGGCGATCGGAGAGCGCGAGAGGGTCTGGGTTCCGGAATGCCTGAGAAAATTACACGTGCGTCTAAGTAGATTTAAGTACATGCTTCTAACAAGCATCCTGCTCGGCTGTGTGTGTGTGTGTGTGTGGGTGGGGGGGGTGATTTCGAATATACCGTACATACGTGAGAGTATATATATATATACATATATACATACATATATATATATATATATATATATATATATATATATATATATATATATACATGTTTATTTATTTATTTATTTATTTATTTATATATATACATACACACACACACACACACACACACACATACACACACACACACACACACACACATATATATATATATATATATATATATATATATATATATATATATATATATATATATATATATATATATATATATATATATATATATGTATATATATATATATATATATATATATATATATATATATATATATATATATATATATATATGTATGTATGTATATGTATATATATGTATATATATAAATATATATGTATATATGTATATACATACATACATATATATATATATATATATATATATATATATATATATATATATATATATATATATATATATATATACATGTATATATATATATATATATATATATATATATATATATATATATACATATATATATATATATATATATATACACATGAATAATATTTCTGTGTTCAGTGTGTATTTGACTGTAAACAATATGCTTATTAGCATTCCGACGCAATGTGGCCGACCAGCCGAGGACTGAAAATGCGGACTGACAATTATTGAAACGAGCGAAGAAAGTGACAGACGGACGGACACTGACACAGAAACAAAAGCGCATTACACTAAATGCAAACAACACTCTCATCAACGTCGACATGTCACGGTATGTCACCGTTCCCCTTCCTCCTCCTCTTCCTCTTCCTCCTTCTCCTCCTTTTCCTCCTCCTCCTCCTCCTCCTCCCCCTCTTCCTCCTCTTCCTTCTTCTCCTCCCCTTCCTCCTCCTCCTTCTCCTTTTCCTCCTACTTCTCCTCCTCCTTCTCCGCCTCCCCTCTAGGCTCTTGCAATGTTTTCTCCCTTACCCATTCCTCCCTCTTCCCCTTCGCTTCCCTCCTCCCTTTCCTACCCTCCCTCTTCACTTCCTTTCCCACTTATCTACCCATCCCGTCCTCTCCCTTTCCCCTTCTCTTCCCCTCACTCCCCTTCCCCTACCCTCTTCTCCCCTTCCCTTCTCCCTTCTTCCTTCAAGGGGTGTGGGTGTGGGAGGAGGGACAAAAAACAGCTGAGTAATGAGATTGCTGTCAATCACACGCGCGAACATTACACACGTTGAAGTATAGTTTTCCAGCCAAAGGGTCCGGGAACAAGGTATCGCAGCTGACATCCAGAAAAGTCAGGAGGGACATCTTTCTCCCTCATTCACATCTACCCAGTTCCTATCTATTTGATTTCCCATCCACACAATTCCATTCCTTTTAAGCTATTTATTTTATCCACCTTAGCCCCCGTCCATCCTCAACCTATATCCACCAAGACCACCCTCCACCTAGCCTTTAACTGCTAGAACTTCCATCTACTCGATCTCTATCCACCTAGACCTCTACATATCTATTCCTCATCCATCTAAGGCCCCAACTTACTCCCAAAGCAATCCACCCAACCCCTATTTTTCAGGTAATATTATCCACCCAACTCTTAAACGACTCCCCAAACCTCAGCCTTAACCCCTACCCTTACACCTCTTGCCCGCCGGCCTCCCCATCTTACCTCAACCCCGTCGTCGCTGTCGTCGGAAAGTGCTGCATCAGGTACTGACATTGGCTGTCACGGTTTGGAAAAGATTTGTTTCCATTGTGATTAACTAGGAGGAAATACTACCACCGTTAGAGGCCAACCCCACTTATCCATTAACCTACCCCTCACCCCCTCACAAACCCTCACCCCCTCCCAAACCCTCACCCCCTCACAAATTCCCGCTTTATGCGCAGCCTCACCCCCCTTCCCTTCCCCTACCCCTTCCTCCCGATCTCGCCACGTCTTCAAAAACAACAATGTCCCTGCACGCACTCTCGCTCTCAGCAAGCCGATGCTTGTTATTCTAGCTGACGTGATGGTATCCTCCTCTCCCCCCTCCCCACCCCCTCCTCTC
>NC_091563.1:24332937-24335437 GCF_042767895.1 Penaeus vannamei
TCCCTCCCTCCCTTTTCTCTTTTTCCTCCCTCCTTTCCCTTCCTCTCTTTTTCCTCCTCTCCTTCCCTTCCCTCCCTTCTTTTCTCCTTTCCCTTTCTTTCCTTCTTTCCTTTTTTCCTTTTCCTTTTCCCTCCCTCCCTCCCTCCATTCTTTCCTCCCTCCCTCCCTTCTTCCCCCCTCCTTCCCTCCCTCCCACATTCCCAAGAAAAGAAAAGAAACCAAATCTTAAACGGGAAAGAGGGAAAAATCACCAGTTTATGGTGATGGATTCACCTCTGAGGGGGTGATGGGGTAGGGGTGGGGAGAGGGTGTGGAGGCAGAGGGGCCTAGGAGAGGAGGGAAAGATGATTAACTCTGATGGAATGAAGGAGGAGAGAGAGAGAGAGAGAGAGAGAGTGAGAGAGAAAGAGAGCAAGAGAGAGAGAGAGAGAGAGAGAGAGAGAGAGAGAGAGAGAGAGAGAGAGAGAGAGAGAGAGAGAGAGAGAGAGAGAGAAAGAGACAGACAGAGAGAGAGAGAGAGAGAGAGAGAGAGAGAGAGAGAGAGAGAGAGAGAGAGATTCTCTGTTGCATGTAGTGAGTTTGTGGTTTACTGTTTATTCATTTGTATTTTATGTTATTTATTTGTTGATTTATTACTTAGTGTATGTGTATATTTACCGATATATTTACCGTCGCCTTATTCTAATATTTGTCTTGTAAAGTTTTTATTTTTTTCAGTATATTAGTTTCTTAATTTGGCTAGTCTTTTTCCCCATTCACTTGATCACTTAACCTGCTGCTTACATAGCCTGCCGGACGAGAGAAATATCAAATAGAACAATAAAAATTGTAAACGTAGATGAGTAACTCCCGCACGCCCCCTCCCTATGCTCCCCCCATCCACCCAGATCAAACGCTAAGTACCCCTCTCCCCCCCCTTTCTTTGGTCTGGCACTCCTATCACCCAATAAATCTTTCAGATAATCTTTTATTTAACCCCCTTCCCTCTGCCACCACCTCGTCAGAGCCCTCCCCCCTCATTCCATCCCTCCTCCCTCTTAGTGCTGCCAACTCTTCACTTTCCGTGCCAACCTCCCCCCCCTTTCACTTCCATCACCACCAGCCCAATTTCTTCCTCTCCCTCCCCCGTTAACACCATCTCCTCTCCCACCACAACCACCTCTTCCCCTCTTCCTAAACATCCCTCAATCAATAAAAGGTACTACCTCCCCCACCCCACAGGCACTATCGCTTCCTCCCCAACCCCCTATAACCCCAAGCCCTTCCTCCACCCCGCTTCCTTATTCCTGATACCCTTCCTCCCTCCCCTACGTTACACCATCTCCTTACCTTAGCTAGCAATCCTTCTCTCATCCACCACCTCCTCTTTCTTCCCCCAAACACCACCTACCTCACACTATCACCATCTTTCACCTTCCTTCCACCACCGCCACCTCCATCATCCCGCTACAACCACCCTCTTTTCATACACCCAACACCTTCCCTCTACTACCAGTTCACCTCCTACAACCATCTTTTTCTACCCTTTTTTCTCATTCACACAAAGTCCTCCTCACCCCTTCCCCATACCTCCACTTCACCCCTCACTCATACCCTACCAACAAACACCATTTCACCGCCCCCCTCTCCCCTCTCCCCCCTCCCACTGATCCTCACCGTGTTCCCCATCTCATTTCGCCATAAGAGTCAGTTGCTGTTTCACCTTTAAAGGATTCGCTATGAATTGTTAACACGAGAGTATTAAAGGATAAACAGCAAGGGAATGGGTGTAGGATAATGTTATAGCTCCTTAAGACCTTCGTTGTAAGGAAGGAAGGAGGGAAGAAAGGAATATGGAAGGAAGAAAGGAAGGAGGGAAGGATGCAGGGAAGGAGGGAAAGAAGGGGTGAGGAGAAGTTGAGATGGATAAAGGTGAGAAAAAAGAGGAGGGTATGTAGAGGAGATGGGGTGAGGGAGACATGAAGAGGGAGATGGAGAAGAGAGAGGAAGGAAGGAAGGTGGTCAGGATGAGGAGCAATGGAGAAAGGTGAAGCAAAAAAGAGAAGGGTTGATGTAGAGGGGAAAGGACAAGGAAAGATAGAAATGAAAAGAGGGAAATATTAGTAAAAAAAAAAAGGTGATGAAAATGAGATAGAGAGATGGAGAAAAGATTGTGAAAAAGACGAACGTTAAGAAAAGGAGAAAGGGTGCTGTAGGAGATAGGGAAAAGAGAAATAGTTTGTTGAAATAAAAGAAAGGGAAAGGAAAAAATGAAAGGGCGAAGGAGACTAGAAAGAACTAAAACAAAGTCCGAAAGGAGAAGTGAAGCAAAAGGGGAGGAAGCGACCGGAAAAGAACAAGGGAGGAAGGAAAAAAGAAAAGTAAAGCAAAGAGACATAAACAAAAGGAAACAGAGAGAGAAAAAAAAACAGACGTAAATAATGAAAACAGCAAAAACATAGCAGGGAACTAAGGGGGAAAATAGGAAGACAAGCTGTAAGGGAAAAGGAACAAAGAACAC
>NC_091563.1:24347321-24354821 GCF_042767895.1 Penaeus vannamei
TCAACATGAATACATTTCGCGTTGATTAACACAGAAAAATAAGGACGAGAAAACATGGACAAAGAAAAGAAAAAAGAGTGAAGATTTTTCTTCTTCTTTCGAGGGGGTAAGGTGGGACGCGAGGGGAGGGGGGAGAGGGGAGGGAGGGACACATTAGCATTTTAAATTTTCCTTTCTTTCCTCACATTTTTCGTCTTTTATGCCTGTGTGAGTCTCCCTCAAAATGGTAAGCATATGTAACGTTTTCCTTGCATCTTGTTCTCTCTAAATCTAAATCTAAATCCTTCTACTTAAGCATTTTCCATTAATCTGTCTATATTTTGTTTACTTATTTCCATTCAGCTCTTTATCTACTTCGTTTCAAATATTCATCTATTTTCTCTTCCTTTTATCTCCTTTTCTGTCTCTACTTATTTATCCATCTGTCCATGTATATTTCTAGCTATCGCTCAAACTCATCTATCCACCTGTTTATCCCTTAATTCTTAAATTCTTTTTGTTCCTCTCTTCGCCAATAATCATTTTCTATTTTTATCTATTTGCCTATGTAACCGTCTTTTCCTTTTCAGCCAATTTTATTTATGCATCAGATTATCTACCTATCCTCATCTTTCCTCTATCCCTCTTTCTTTCTCCTTCCTTTCCCTTTATCTGACTTTACTCTATATCAGTTTATATCTTTTTTGATCATATACCCTCTTATTTTCCTTACTCTATCTATTTATATTCCCGCATTTCCTTCATCGATTGCCCCATTTCTCTATGTATGTATGTATCTACACATATGTTTATCCATTTATACGTTATTCACTCAATCCTCTCTATTCACATGCTTATCCTCTTCCCTATCTGATTCCTTCTTTCTTCTCCCCTCACCTCCTCTCCAGTCCTCTGTGCAAATTTTTGTCTTTTCTCACTGTAAATATTAAGCATCTTAGACAAGATTAGAGGGAGGTTCCTGTTCAAGCCAGCAGGTAAGCAGGTAAGCCAGCAGGTGAGCAGGTAAGCAGAGTGGTTGAGGAGCTATTTTATCTTTGAGTGAGAGGATGTTGCTGTTCCAGGAAGGATTATAACACGACAGCTGTGGAAAAATAGAACTGTAATTAGATAGTGTTTTATAAAATTCTTTAATAATTTTTCCTCATTAGTTGGCAAATTGGTATACAGTAATCACTTTTTTTTATCTCTTTCCTTTTTTTTTTGTATGTGAGCTATTCTTTTTTTTTTCATCGTCTTGCTAATTCGTGCGGAAAGGGGTAATAATAATGCTCACAAGAATCATGCTTAGCAGTATTGATAGAGTAAGCATTCCACGTCTATCATTCGCATAGTTGCCGAGAGCAGTTCTCTTGGCGGAAGTGGTAAATCCAAAATATTTTACCTCTATATATAATCCTCATTTTTCTGATTAATCGGATTTGTTAATTTTTTATTAACTTTTTAACCCGAGGTGCATTTCATATCTGAGTTTTTGGTTTTCCGTTTTCCCCCCTCTTGTATAATTTCCCTTTGTCCATTTCTTTCTTTCTTTTGTTTTTTGTTCCACGTTCTGATTCCATTTCATTTTTATACTCCCCAAAAAGTAAAAAGAAAGAAAGAAAATTTAGATCTATATATTTATTTATTCTTACTTTTTTTGGTTTATATTCTACTCGTTATGTTTTGCATTTGTTCGTATTCTTTATTCATCTATTTATCTGTCCCTTTTTCCTTCTTACTTTGTATTCTTTCCAATTTCTGTTTTCGCGTTAAATCTTTCTAGTTCTTACTAATCCCATGGCCTTTCGTTATTTATTCTCCATGATTTTTCTTTCTTCAGACTTTATCGTGTTTGTTCCACTTCCTTTTATATATATCTAGCAGCAATCTACACTTTTACATGTATATATTCATATTCTTTCAACCTGTCTTTGGAATCTGCACTCTCCCTGTTCTCTCTCTCTCTCTCTCTCTCTCTCTCTCTCTGTCTCTCTCTCTCTCTCTCTCTCTCTCTCTCTCTCTCTCTCTCTCTCTCTCTCTCTCTCTCTCTCTCTCTCTCTCTCTCTCTCTCTCTCTCTCTCTCTCTCTCTCTCTCTCTCTCTCTCTCTCTCTCTCTCTCTCTCCATCCCCCGCACCCTCTCTCTTTCCTCTCTTCACTTATTTCAAATTATTCTTTTCTTTGTCTCTTTTCTTTCTTCCCCTTTCTCTTCTTTTCCCACTTATTGTTTATTACAGACCTCTCTGCTTCTTTTCTTCTTTTTAATCCTTTTTAAGCATATTCCTACTTTTTCTCTCTCTCTTTTTTCCCTTCCTCCAATCATATTCCACAGCTTTTTTCTTCCCTTTTCTTTCATCTGCGCATCTCACTTTTCTTTTCTTCAAATTTCCCTCCTCCTTCTCCTCCTCTCTCTAGATTATCCCTACACACTTTCATTCACCTATTCTTCTCATTTTGTTTTATCCTTGTCTCTTCTCCTCCCACTTCCCTCGTCACGCCCGCACCTCCACTGTTTCACATTGGATAAACGTGTCTCCTACTCGCTTTGTTCTTGGACTCAACCTGGATCCCATCTCCATGTTATTAGATTTTACTGTACTTTCCATGTGATCCTTTGCACTATTATTGTTTTATTGGGCTTCTGTTTCGGTTGTTTTGTATTTGTTAGTTGGTTTTATTGTTTGTTTTCTGGTTTGAGTGTGTTTGTTTCGCTGTCTGATTGTGTGTTTCTTTCTTTTTCTCTTCTCTTCTTTCTCTCTCTCGCTCTTCTCTTCTCTCTCTCTCTCTCTCTCTCTCTCTCTCTCTCTCTCTCTCTCTCTCTCTCTCTCTCTCCCTCTCTCTCTCTCTCTCTCTGTCTCTCTCTCTCTCTCTCTCTCTCTCTCTCTCTCTCTCTCTTTCTCTCTCTCTCTCTCTCTCTCTCTCTATCTATCTATCTATCTATCTCTCTCTCTTTCTCTCTTTCTCCCTCTCTCCCTCTATTGCACACACATGCTTTTTTAAAAATCTTATCTTACCTCTATCTTAGTTCTCCAGCCTATCTTCTCCATCCCCTTCTCATCCTCTCTTCCCTTACCCTATCCTCCATATTTAACCTTCATCCCATTGTTTACCTAATTCCCTCATAATGATCTCCTTTTCCCCCTTCAAACACCCTTCCTTTTCCCCTCACTTACCCGTCTTCTTCTTGTCTCTCCTCATCCACTCTTTCTGTCTCCCTCACCCACGCTTCCTCTCTCCTCTCATTCCTTCCTTCTTCTCCATCCTCTCATCCCTTCCTTTTTCTCTCTCCTCACCTGCCCTTCCACTCCCCTTCTCTCCCCTTATCCACCCGTCCTCTTTTCTCTCATTCCTTCTTTTTTCTCTCTTCTCTCATTCCTTCTTTTCTTTCTCTCCCCGCCTACCCTCCCTCTTTCCCTTAACCCACTCCTCTTCTCTCCGCTTACCCACCCATCCTCTTTTTCCTCATTCCTCCCTTTATCCACCCCCTCTTCTTCCCTTTTCATCTTATTTGTTCCTTCGTCTGCGTCCCACTCCCGAGGCGTCGGAGCAGAGCCGAGTATATTAGCGCATTTGTCCCTGTCTGTTAAGTCTTTGTGTCTCGGTCCCTTCTCCTGCGCTGACCCCACGCAAGGCACGGCGCTCGACCTTGCTGCGGAGAGTCTGTCTGTCTCCATCTGTTTGTTTGTCTTTATAGGGTCTTCTGTTTTCACTTGTCCTCTTTCTTTTCCTTCTTTTTCAAACGCCTTGCCTTTCTGTTTCTGCATTCTTTTTTATGTTTGTTCTTTTCCTGTCTTTTTGTCCGTCTCTCTCTTTCTCTATGCCCACTCTCTCCCTTTCCCTCTCTCTTTTTCTCTCCCTATCCCCCTCTCTCTCCTTATCCCTCTCTTTCTCCCCCTTCTCGCTCTTCCTTCCCTCTCCCTCCATCCTTCACACTTTCTAAACACCATTCGCAGCTCACAAAAGCGTGAGTAAACGGCGGAAGAATGATAATGACGTGATTCACGTATGACCTTCACACAAAGACAGGTGCGAGACTGAATACTCTCTCGTGCTCGCGATGGTGATGATGTTAATTACATTGCCAAAAATAGAGATGACAATGTAAATGATGATAAGGATAATGGTGATACCGATGACACGGCTGATAATAGTTGTGATAAGGAGGATGCTGATGTTAATGGTGTTAATGGTAATGCTGATGATGGAAATGATAAAGCTAAAGACAACACACTGATGATGATATAGGTCAAGACTTTTGCTTTTGAAAAATATTATAAAAAACAACAAAGATACTGTTTATGATAGCATTGGAATTAACATTATTGCAACACAGCATAATGTCGATAATGATAACGATACAAAAAATAAAATATTGGATATCATTTCTCTATCATCAGCACCATCTCTCTTAATAATGACAACAGTAATCCAGAGACACAGCAGAGAAGCACAAGTGATGATAACAGATTTCTGACTTCAGCAGAGAGAGGGAACCGTTTATTCTAAATATTTATCTCACGCATGACAGCTCCCTCTCTGCTGACCTCGTATATATTCATGCATTCAGCTGATACTGTTAATTACATACGTGCACTACTGTTGTGTGAGAAACATATGACAGGACGAGGGGACCGGGCGTTGCCAGCGAGGCATCACCCTTTCTCTGGTCGTCTGCCTGTCTGTCTTTGTCTGTCTCTGCCTTTCTGTGTCTGTCTATTGGTCTCTGCTTTTGTCTGTGTGTCTGTCTTTGTCTGTTTCCGCCTTTCTGTGTCTGTCTTTTGGTCTCTGCTTTTGTCTGCCTGTCTGTCTTTGTCTGTTTCTGCCTTTCTGTGTCTGTCTTTTGGTCTCTGCTTTTGTCTGCCTGTCTGTCTTTGTCTCTCTCTGCCTTTCTGTGTCTGTCTTTTGGTCTCTGCTTTTGTCTGTCTGTCTGTCTTTGTCTGTCTCTGCCTTTCTGTGTCTGTCTATTGGTCTCTGCTTTTGTCTGTCTGTCTGTCTTTGTCTGTTTCTGCCTTTCTGTGTCTGTCTTTTGGTCTCTGCTTTTGTCTGTCTGTCTGTCTTTGTCTCTCTCTGCCTTTCTGTGTCTGTCTATTGGTCTCTGCTTTTGTCTGTCTGTCTCTGCCTTTCTGTGTCTGTCTATTGGTCTCTGCTTTTGTCTGTTTGTCTGTCTTTGTCTGTCTCTGCCTTTCTGTGTCTGTCTTTTGGTCTCTGCTTTTGTCTGTCTGTCTGTCTTTGTCTGTCTCTGCCTTTCTGTGTCTGTCTTTTGGTCTCTGCTTTTGTCTGTGTGTCTGTCTTTGTCTGTCTCTGCCTTTCTGTGTCTGTCTATTGGTCTCTGCTTTTGTCTGTGTGTCTGTCTTTGTCTGTCTCTGCCTTTCTGTGTCTGTCTTTTGGTCTCTACTTTTGTCTGCCTGTCTGTCTTTGTCTGTCTCTGCCTTTCTGTGTCTCTCTATTGGTCTCTGCTTTTGTCTGTGTGTCTGTCTTTGTCTGTCTCTGCCTTTCTGTGTCTCTCTATTGGTCTCTGCTTGTGTCTGCCTGTCTGTCTTTGTCTGTCTCTGCCTTTCTGTGTCTGTCTATTGGTCTCTGCTTTTGTCTGTGTGTCTGTCTTTGTCTGTCTCTGCCTTTCTGTGTCTGTCTTTTGGTCTCTGCTTTTGTCTGTGTGTCTGTCTTTGTCTGTCTCTGCCTTTCTGTGTCTGTCTATTGGTCTCTGCTTTTGTCTGTGTGTCTGTCTTTGTCTGTCTCTGCCTTTCTGTGTCTGTCTTTTGGTCTCTGCTTTTGTCTGCCTGTCTGTCTTTGTCTGTTTCTGCCTTTCTGTGTCTGTCTTTTGGTCTCTACTTTTGTCTGCCTGTCTGTCTTTGTCTGTCTCTGCCTTTCTGTGTCTCTCTATTGGTCTCTGCTTTTGTCTGTGTGTCTGTCTTTGTCTGTCTCTGCCTTTCTGTGTCTCTCTATTGGTCTCTGCTTGTGTCTGCCTGTCTGTCTTTGTCTGTCTCTGCCTTTCTGTGTCTGTCTATTGGTCTCTGCTTTTGTCTGTGTGTCTGTCTTTGTCTGTCTCTGCCTTTCTGTGTCTGTCTTTTGGTCTCTGCTTTTGTCTGTGTGTCTGTCTTTGTCTGTCTCTGCCTTTCTGTGTCTCTCTATTGGTCTCTGCTTGTGTCTGCCTGTCTGTCTTTGTCTGTCTCTGCCTTTCTGTGTCTGTCTATTGGTCTCTGCTTTTGTCTGTGTGTCTGTCTTTGTCTGTCTCTGCCTTTCTGTGTCTGTCTTTTGGTCTCTACTTTTGTCTGTGTGTCTGTCTTTGTCTGTCTCTGCCTTTCTGTGTCTCTCTATTGGTCTCTGCTTTTGTCTGCCTGTCTGTCTTTGTCTGTCTCTGCCTTTCTGTGTCTCTCTATTGGTCTCTGCTTGTGTCTGCCTGTCTGTCTTTGTCTGTCTCTGCCTTTCTGTGTCTGTCTATTGGTCTCTGCTTTTGTCTGCCTGTCTGTCTTTGTCTGTCTCTGCCTTTCTGTGTCTCTCTATTGGTCTCTGCTTTTGTCTGCCTGTCTGTCTTTGTCTGTCTCTGCCTTTCTGTGTCTCTCTATTGGTCTCTGCTTGTGTCTGTGTGTCTGTCTTTGTCTGTCTCTGCCTTTCTGTGTCTGTCTATTGGTCTCTGCTTTTGTCTGTGTGTCTGTCTTTGTCTGTCTCTGCCTTTCTGTGTCTGTCTTTTGGTCTCTGCTTTTGTCTGTGTGTCTGTCTTTGTCTGTCTCTGCCTTTCTGTGTCTCTCTATTGGTCTCTGCTTTTGTCTGCCTGTCTGTCTTTGTCTGTCTCTGCCTTTCTGTGTCTGTCTATTGGTCTCTGCTTGTGTCTGCCTGTCTGTCTTTGTCTGTCTCTGCCTTTCTGTGTCTGTCTATTGGTCTCTGCTTTTGTCTGCCTGTCTGTCTTTGTCTGTCTCTGCCTTTCTGTGTCTGTCTTTTGGTCTCTGCTTTTGTCTGTGTGTCTGTCTTTGTCTGTCTCTGCCTTTCTGTGTCTCTCTATTGGTCTCTGCTTGTGTCTGCCTGTCTGTCTTTGTCTGTCTCTGCTTTTCTGTGTCTGTCTTTTGGTCTCTGCTTTTGTCTGCCTGTCTGTCTTTGTCTGTCTCTGCCTTTCTGTGTCTGTCTTTTGGTCTCTGCTTTTGTCTGTGTGTCTGTCTTTGTCTGTCTCTGCCTTTCTGTGTCTCTCTATTGGTCTCTGCTTTTGTCTGTGTGTCTGTCTTTGTCTGTCTCTGCCTTTCTGTGTCTCTCTATTGGTCTCTGCTTGTGTCTGCCTGTCTGTCTTTGTCTGTCTCTGCCTTTCTGTGTCTGTCTATTGGTCTCTGCTTTTGTCTGCCTGTCTGTCTTTGTCTGTCTCTGCCTTTCTCTGTCTGTCTTTTGGTCTCTGCTTTTGTCTGTGTGTCTGTCTTTGTCTGTCTCTGCCTTTCTGTGTCTGTCTATTGGTCTCTGCTTTTGTCTGTGTGTCTGTCTTTGTCTGTCTCTGCCTTTCTGTGTCTGTCTTTTGGTCTCTGCTTTTGTCTGCCTGTCTGTCT
>NC_091563.1:24362321-24369821 GCF_042767895.1 Penaeus vannamei
AGAATGTGCACAGCAGGGATCGGCGAAGAAGGATGTGCAGGAAGAGAAGGAGAGAAAGAGAGGGGGGAGGAAGTTGGAGAGAGAAAGAGAGAGAGAGAGAAAGAGAGAGAGAGAGAGAGAGAGAGAGAGAGAGAGAGAGAGAGAGAGAGAGAGAGACAGACAGACAGACAGACAGACAGACAGACAGAGACAGAGAGAGATAGAGACAAACAGACAGACAGACAAACATAGAAAGACAGCCAGCCAGACAGACAAAGACAAACAGAAAGAAACGCGGAGACAATACTGCAAGAGAATCTGACCTCTCTCCCTTTCCTTCTCTCCTCTCCCTCCCCCATTTTATCTCCCTCTCCCATCGGCAAGTTTCTTCTCTTTATGTGAACCCCTGAACGTGGCGAGACTGCCTGGCTGTTCTTGTCGCCTGATCATTACACTGTGATGGTATTTACTCCTTCTCTTCTTTTGTTAGAAATCGCACCTTATGCTTTTGCTTTTTATTTTTTCATGTTCTTATTTTTCATCATTATTGTTCTTATCATTATAATCATTACTCTTGTTAATGATACCAATATTAATAATGAGCCTAATAAAAGTAATGATGATGATAATAGTTATGATGATTATAATGATAGCAATAATAATGCTAGCAATAATAATGAAGATAATGATTATAATGATAATGATGATTATAATAAAATCAATAATACTGATACTGCCACTACTTCTACTATTAATAATAACAATGATATCATTACCATTATCATTTTTGTCGTTGTTGTCTTATTTGTTATCATTATTATTACTAGTATCATTATCATCATTACTATTATCATTATTATTGTTTCTATTATTATTCTTGTTATCAATATAATCATTAGTATTACCATCATCATAACTCTTATCATTTATGAGTTACCATTATTAATATATTATCATATTGATTACCAATATCATTATCATCTTCAAAATCATTATTATCATTATTGTCATTATTATTACTATTATTATTGGCATTACCATTATCTTTATTATTATTATTATTATTGTTATTGCCATCCTTTTTATTATTATTGGTATTATTATTATTATCATTATTATCATTATCATTATTTACTATCATATCATTATAATCACTATTATTATCATCACTATTATCGTCATTATCTTATCTTTGTCATCAACTTTTTTATTATTATCATTATTGTTAATCTTATCATTATCATACCTACTTTCATTATTAATATATTCATTATCATTATCATCTTCATCATTATATTCTTACTTTTTGTTTTGTTCGTTGATATTCATTCTCGTACATAAACATAACTTTGCATTTTTTGTTTCTTTAATGTTTTTCTTAATACTCTCTATCGTTCCTTTAACTCTCTTTAAAACTCCGCTCGTTTCATTTACTTTCTTTCTAACTTATTTTTTCTCTTTCTCTCTCTCTTGCTTAGTCTCCCTTTATCTTTGTCTCTGTCTCTTTTACTGTCTTTGTCTCTCAAGTTCTCTGCTGTACAGTGACATAATGTCTGCAGTCTATGAAAACCCAATGCTATCAGTGATTTGTTATAAGTATGAAGTATGTATCAGTATGTGCATGTATTATGCATGTATAATTGTTAACTGATGGTAAAAAGTTGTTCTGAAAATATTTCAGCATGGTATATATGAGTGTAAGTATGCATAAGTATATAATCGTATGGTTTTTAAATGATGATAAAAAGTTTGGTATGAATAAATGTTTAAGCTCATACTGTAGACCATATATACTGTATAAGACTGGTAGTGACATTATCCTACATTGGGAGGACTTAGTAATCAGGCATGTATGACCCCCAGAACGTGTCCTTGCCTCCCTGCTTTCTTGAACAACCAACGGCGACGCGGTAGCTCTCGTTACAGGGCTTGTCGTTGGTGATATCTAGCCTTATTCCAACATGCAATAAGAATGAGACTTCCGTGGCCGTAGATAATTTGTGGGATCAACCGGAGAACGTGAGAAAGTCTACGCTATCGCCCGATTTCGTGTTTTTTAATAACGAGGGAGATATCTATTTTGATAGCGTAGTATGATGTGTTAGTTTAATAATATTTCCAAACAGTTCCGTCACCCACTGAAGGGGGAGAGAGGGGGATATTTCCGGGTTGAGGCGGGGTGGATTCGTCCCCGCCACTCCTTGTCCACAGCAAAGGGAGGCGGAGGGCAAGAGCAACCCCTGAATAGAGATCGGGGCAAGCGACTGCTCATATACAATTTAAACTATAAATGCATGCAGTATATACATGGGCTGATAGGTACAAGCTACCACTTTGACCAAGCCTATTTGTGACCTTTAACAGAGTTATGGCACCCGCTCAGCATAAGAGGCGGTGGCAACTTGCTGTCAAAGAGGCTATTCTGGCGACGACAATTAATAGAACTTCAAAAGAAGAGCTTATCCCCCTCTCCTAGCCCTTCCCCTTACTGACTCCACGCCTCCCTCTTCTTCCTCCTCCTCCTCTTTAACTCCACCTACCCCCTTTAACTCCTCCCTTCCCCTCAATCCCCATTCGAACCGTGAACCCCCTCCCCAATTCTATCTCCTCCTCACCCCCCAATAACATTACTCTTACCTCTCACGAAATCCATCTTCTCTTTTATCCCTAATTCCATCTCCACATTCCCCTTCTATTTCCCCGTCCTTCCCCTTCAACTCCAAACCTCCCTTTCTTCTTCCCATTCACCTTCTCCTCTTCTTCCCTTTCCCCACAAACTATCTCTCCCATTTACCCCATTGACTCCCCCTCCTTTCCCCTCACTAACTTGCCCTCTCTTTTCCCTTACGAATTCTCCCTCCCTTTCCCCCAACTAACCCCTCTCCCCCTTTCCCCAATAACTCCCCCTTCCCTATCCCCCCCCCTCCTTTCCCACTAACCACCCCTCACCCTTTGTCGCACCAACATCCTGTCATACCTCTAAAGACAAGGACGTAACTTGAGGCAATTATAAAGTGCAATTTGTTGTTTTAAGGATATTACCTGCTTGCGACGGGGGATGGGGTATAGGGGGGTGGATGGGGTCATGAAGATTGATAGGGTAAGGGGGTAGGGATGGATAGAGGGGAGGGGAGGCAGGGAGGCGAGAGGACTGCACTGAGGGAAGGAGGAGGAGCAGAGAGGCTAGGAGGATGGAGGAGAGAGAGGGAGGGGAGAGGGACGCAAAGAGGATTGATAGGAATTAGGTAGGAGGTGGAGGGGGGGGGGTGAGGGAAGGACCGTGTGTGAACAAGGATCATCCGTTTGTGTATGAGGAAAAAGGGATAAGGCAAATAGGATTACGTACAAGGCTGAAGGATGCTGCAGAGAAAAGCATGGCAGAGTTATGAATGGATAAATAACAAGGGGTGATAACCGGTGGGAAGTGAGGCAGAGGGAAGAAAGGCTGGATAAATGGGCGTTAAAGAAGATAAAGAAAAGGGAGATGCAGATTTTAGGAATCAGTACGAATAAAATTGAACATTTTGATTGTTATTTATTGGAATGGGGAAGGGGGGGTAGAAGGTGTAATGAGGGAAGGAAAAGATGTAATGGAAAGGAAGTGGAGAAGGAGGAGGATGAGGAAAAGAAGGAATGGAGTGGAAAAGAAGAAAAAGAGGATGACGATGAAGAAGAAGGAGGAGGAGGAGGAAAAAGAAGAGGTGGGAGAGGAGGAAGAAGAGAAGGAGGAGGATTAGGAGGAGGAGAAGAAAAATAAGAAGGAGGAGGAGAAGGAGGGGGAAGAGAACAACAACAACAATAATAATAATAAAAGTAATAACGGTAACAATGATGATGATCATGATAGTAATAGCAGTAGTAATATTGATAATAATACCAGTGACAAAAAATAATAATAATAATGGTAATAATGATAACAGACATAATGATAAAAGTGATAATAATAATAATAATAATAATAATAATAATAACAATAATAGGATGATAATAGTAATAATAATGATAATAATGATAATAATAATGATAACAATAATAATAATAATAATAATAATATGATGATGATTATCATTATTATCATTATAATAATAATAATAATAATAATAATAATAATAATAATAATAATAATAATAATAATAATAATGATGATAATAAAGATGATAATAAAAATAATAGTAATGATAATAATAGAAATAATAGTAATGTTAGTAATGATAATAATAATAATGATAATAATAATGATAATAATAATAATAATAATGATAATAATAATAATAATAACAATAATAATAATAATAATAATAATAATAATAATAATAATAATAATAATAACAATAATAATCATAATAATCATAATAATAATAATAGTAATAATAATGATAATAATAATAATAATAATAATAATAATAATAATAATAATAATAATAATAATAATAATAATAATAATAATAATAGTAATAATATTTATGATAATAATAATAATGATGATGATAATGGTAATGGTAATGATAATAATAATAATAATGATAATAGTAAAAATACCAATGATAACAATAATAATGATGGTTAAAATGATAATGGTAATGATGATGATAACGATGATAATAAAAAATGAAATAAAAATATGGTTAAAAATATGGAGGAAATGGAGGAGGTAAAAGAGGAAAAAGAAAAAGAAGAAGGACGAGAAGGAAAAGAAGGGGGAGGAGGAAGACGAGGAGGTGGATGATGATAATGAGGAGGAAAAGGAAGAGGAAGAGGTGAAGAAGAAGGAGGGGAAGATGATGATGATGAAGCAAACACTGACGAAGGCGACTAAGAAAAAATGAAAGAGAAGTAGAGGAAGTAGAAAAAAATATGTAGAAAGGGAAAACGACGTGACAATTGCCAACGCAAAAAACGAAAACGACATAGGCTGAGAATTGCGTAGACTAGTAGTAAACCTGTATACGTGCGAAATGAGAGAAATCAAAATAACTACGCGTGATTTTAGATTAAAAGGAAGCAGTGGCAGATGAAATTACAAAAGAAGGATACAAATTTTATATTCAGTATCTCTCAGACTTACCATATTTCTGAGGCGACCCCAAAGGAAGAGTAACTCAAAATATAATAAACTAGAAACACTCAGAGTGCGCATACCTCCGCCAAGCAATAGGGTCAGTGATGCAACAAAAACTTCTGGATCCGCACCATGATCCGGGTCACCACTAATCTAATGGCAGCTAAGTTGGGCTAAGAGACACCTCTGGTAAATATCTTTCATAACTTTTTGAGTTGTCCTGCTAACCAACGGGGAAAAACGTACAAACTCACCAACGCTGCCAAAAACATAACTTCCATGCCGTAGTCATGAAAAAAGTTCCATCCACCCACGTACCCAGCTCACCTGGTCGATAGTTGACGAGGGACGATGAGTCTCCCATCAACGTCATCCACTTGGTCACCTAGTCGACATTTCGCCCTAATTACCTCTCGTCCAGCCGTCCCCTACTCACTGTCCACTCGTCTCCCTGATCACCAAACCTTTCCCTATCCATTCACCCTATTCAGCCAGCCGTCCACCTGTCCTTTGACCTATCCGCTTACAAAAGTATAAAACCCACCTAAGTACTCCTCCAGCTATCCACCTTACCGAAAATAAAACCGAAGGTAGACTCACAAAGTATACCCAGGCATATAATTGGCAACGACGGCGGCCCACCGTCCACCCATCTCTTCACCCATCCACCCTTCCGCTCATCCACCTTACCTTAGTTGATGGTGACGGCGACGAGCTTGGCCACCTGCCCACCCATCTACCCTTCTATCCACCCACCCATCCACCTCAGCCAAACTGAACCTGAAATCCTACTCACCCAGGATGCCCAGCCTGTAGTTGATGGTGACGACGATGAGCCTGCCGAGCGCCGCCAGCACGGAGCCGTCGTACAGGCTGGCCGAACCCCACTCGTACGACTCGCCGTGCACGTACACCACCACCGGGTACGCCACCTTCTCCGTGCTCGAGTCTGGGGGAGGGAGAAGGTTCTAGAGTCTGGGAGGAGAGGGAGGTTCTAAGGTCTAGTATATATATATAAATATATATACATATATATATATATATATATATATATATATATATATATATATATATATATATATATATATATATATATGTATATATATATATTATATATAAAGAGAGAAAGAGAGAGAGAGAGAGAGAGAGAGAGAGAGAGAGAGAGCGAGAGCGAGAGCGAGAGCGAGAGAGAGAGAGAGAGAGAGAGAGAGAGAGAGAGAGAGAGAGAGAGAGAAAGAGACAGACAGACAGAGACAGAGAGAAAGAGAAAGGGAGAGAGAAAGGGAGAGAAAGGGAGAGAAAGAGAGAGAGAGAGAGAGAGAGAGAGAGAAAGAGAGATCTGAAGCGAGGTCAGAAGAGTCTGTTAGAGGGAGATTTATAGTCAGTGCAGAAGAAAATTTTGATTGTGAAAAGGAATGCGCCGGTCGTTATTACTGAAGAGAGTGCTGGTAATGATCATAACTGCTATGAAAGCATCTTTTCATTATTATTTTTATGGTCATTATCATTATAAGAAGCAGCTGCATTTTATCATTCTCATAATTCCACTCATGCAAAATTGATAATTTATGTACTTAGTCTGTAAGAACTTATATCTATAAATTTCCTTCTGATGTGATCATACGTAATTTATGTTAAAATATAAGGAAGATATCGTCGCCATTACAGACACATCAATATAGTCACACACACATCAGTATAGTCACACACACACACATCTGTATAGTCACACACCCACACATACGGGCGCACAACCACAGAAATAGAAACATGCCTACAAACAACCATATACTCACAAGATATACATACACAAACACCCTCCAACCATCTCATTTTCTTCTCCCGAGTTTCTCCCCATCAGACGAAAATGCGTTTTATGAGGGCCATTCATCACCCCGACATCACATAACTCAAAACACCTCCTTTGTGTCATCATGAATTTTAAATGATCCAGCGATCTTGAGTTTTCACGAAGGTGTGTTTGATTTATTGATATTCGGAGAGAAATGTAACTGTAAAATAGGGCGGGGAATTTTTCTCGGAGGCTATAGGTGGGTATTGATGTTTGGGAGTTTGGGATGCGGGAGTAATGGCGAGCCTGTTGGAGAAGTTGGAGAGGGAGGGAGAAGGGAGGGAGGGAGAGGGAGGGACGGAGGGAGGGAGAGGGATGGAGAGGGAGGGAGGGAGGGAGGGAAAGAGAGAGAGAGAGAGAGAGAGAGAGAGAGAGAGAGAGAGAGAGAGAGAGAGAGAGAGAGAGAGAGAGAGAGAGAGAGTGAGAGAGAGAGAGACAGACAGACAGACAGACAGCCAGCCAGACAGACAGCGGATCCCGAACGAGGGCCCAGCCAAAGCAGAACGGAGCTTCCGAGCCAGCGCCAGAAACACGGAGTCGCCCAAAGGAGCAAAAAGCGCCGCGATCCGGCCAGGGAGACGGATCGAGCCTGCGACGCCGGGACAATCAC
>NC_091563.1:24401963-24406963 GCF_042767895.1 Penaeus vannamei
CAGAAAGGCAGAGACAGACAAAGACAGACACACAGACAAAGCAGAGACCAAAGACAGACACAGAAAGGCAGAGACAGACAAAGACAGACAGGCAGACAAAAGCAGAGACCAATAGACAGACACAGAAAGGGCGGGAGACAGACAAAGACAGACAGGCAGACACAAGCAGAGACCAATAGAACAGAAAGGCAGAGACAGACAAAGACAGACAGGCAGACAAAAGCAGAGACCAATGGGAGAGACACAGAAAGGCAGAGACAGACAAAGACAGACACACAGACAAAAGCAGAGACCAAAGACAGACACAGAAAGGCAGAGACAGACAAAGACAGACACACAGACAAAGCAGAGACCAATAGACAGACACAGAAAGGCAGAGACAGACAAAGACAGACACACAGACACAAGCAGAGACCAATGGGAGAGACACAAAAAAGGCAGAGACAGACAAAGACAGACAGGCAGAAAAAAAGCAGAGACCAATAGAGAGACAAAAGAAAGGCAGAGACAGACAAAGACAGACAGGCAGAAAAAAGCAGAAAACAGACAGACACAGAAAGGCAGAGACAGACAAAGACAGACAGGCAGACACAAGCAGAGACCAATAGAGAGACAGAAAGGCAGAGACAGACAAAGACAGACAGGCAGACAAAAGCAGAGACCAATAGAAACAGAAAGCAGAGACAGACAAAGACAGACACACGGGACAAAAGTAGAGACCAAAAGACAGACACGGGAAAAGGCAGGACAGACAAAGACAGACAAAAAAGACAAAAGCAGAGACCAATAGACAGACACAGAAAGGCAGAGACAGACAAAGACAGACAGGCAGACACAAGCAGAAAACCAATAGAGAGACACAGAAAGGCAGAGACAGACAAAGACAGACACACAGACAAAAGCAGAGACCAAAAGACAGACACAGAAAGGCAGAGACAGACAAAGACAGACACAGACAAAAGCAGAGACCAATAGACAGACACAGAAAGGCAGAGACAGACAAAGACAGACAGGCAGACACAAGCAGAGACCAATAGAGAGACACAGAAAGGCAGAGACAGACAAAGACAGACACACAGACAAAAGCAGAGACCAATAGAGAGACACAGAAAGGCAGAGACAGACAAAGACAGACAGGCAGACAAAAAGTAGAGACCAAAAGACAGACACAGAAAGGCAGAAACAGACAAAGACACAGGCAGACAAAAGCAGAGCCCAAAAAAGACAGACACAGAAAGGCAGAGACAGACAAAGACAGACACACAGACAAAAGCAGAGACCAATAGACAGACACAGAAAGGCAGAGACAGACAAAGACAGACAGACAGACAAAAGCAGAGACCAAAAGACAGACACAAAAAGGCAGAGACAGACAAAGACAGACAGACAGACAAAAGCAGAGACCAATAGACAGACACAGAAAGGCAGAGACAGACAAAGACAGACACACAGACAAAAGCAGAGACCAATAGACAGACACAGAAAGGCAGAGACAGACAAAGACAGACACACAGACAAAAGCAGAGACCAATAGACAGACACAGAAAGGCAGAGACAGACAAAGACAGACAGGCAGACACAAGCAGAGACCAATAGACAGACACAGAAAGGCAGAGACAGACAAAGACAGACACACAGACAAAAGCAGAGACCAAAAGACAGACACAGAAAGGCAGAGACAGACAAAGACAGACAGACAGACAAAAGCAGAGACCAATAGACAGACACAGAAAGGCAGTGGCAGACAAAGACAGACAGACAGACAAAAGCAGAGACCAATAGACAGACACAGAAAGGCAGAGACAGACAAAGACAGACAGGCAGACAAAAGCAGAGACCAAAAGACAGACACAGAAAGGCAGAGACAGACAAAGACAGACAGGCAGACGACCAGAGAAAGGGTGATGCCTCGCTGGCAACGCCCGGTCCCCTCGTCCTGTCATATGTTTCTCACACAACAGTAGTGCACGTATGTAATTAACAGTATCAGCTGAATGCATGAATATATACGAGGTCAGCAGAGAGGGAGCTGTCATGCGTGAGATAAATATTTAGAATAAACGGTTCCCTCTCTCTGCTGAAGTCAGAAATCTGTTATCATCACTTGTGCTTCTCTGCTGTGTGTCTCTGGATTACTGTTGTCATTATTAAGAAAGATGGTGCTGATGATAGAGAAATGATATCCAATATTTTATTTTTTGTATCGTTATCATTATCGACATTATGCTGTGTTGCAATAATGTTAATTCCAATACTATCATAAACAGTATCTTTGTTGTTTTTTATAATATTTTTCAAAAGCAAAAGTCTTGACCAATATCATCATCAGTGCATTGTCTTTAGCTTTATCATTTCCATCATCAGTATTACCATTAACACCATTAACATCAGCATCCTCCTTATCACAACTATTATCAGCCGTGTCATCGGTATCACCATTATCCTTATCATCATTTACATTGTCATCTCTATTTTTGGCAATGTAATTAACATCATCACCATCGCGAGCACGAGAGAGTATTCAGTCTCGCACCTGTCTTTGTGTGAAGGTCATACGTGAATCACGTCATTATCATTCTTCCGCCGTTTACTCACGCTTTTGTGAGCTGCGAATGGTGTTTAGAAAGTGTGAAGGATGGAGGGAGAGGGAAGGAAGAGCGAGAAGGGGGAGAAAGAGAGGGATAAGGAGAGAGAGGGGGATAGGGAGAGAAAAAGAGAGAGGGAAAGGGAGAGAGTGGGCATAGAGAAAGAGAGAGACGGACAAAAAGACAGGAAAAGAAAAAACATAAAAAAAAAAAATGCAGAAACAGAAAGGCAAGGCGTTTGAAAAAGAAGGAAAAGAAAGAGGACAAGTGAAAACAGAAGACCCTATAAAGACAAACAAACAGATGGAGACAGACAGACTCTCCGCAGCAAGGTCGAGCGCCGTGCCTTGCGTGGGGTCAGCGCAGGAGAAGGGACCGAGACACAAAGACTTAACAGACAGGGACAAATGCGCTAATATACTCGGCTCTGCTCCGACGCCTCGGGAGTGGGACGCAGACGAAGGAACAAATAAGATGAAAAGGGAAGAAGAGGGGGTGGATAAAGGGAGGAATGAGGAAAAAGAGGATGGGTGGGTGAGCGGAGAGAAGAGGAGTGGGTTAAGGGAAAGAGGGAGGGTAGGCGGGGAGAGAAAGAAAGGAAGGAATGAGAGAAGAGAGAAAAAAGAAGGAATGAGAGAAAAGAGGACGGGTGGATAAGGGGAGAGAAGGGGAGTGGAAAGGGCAGGTGAGGAGAGAGAAAAAGGAGAAGTGGATGAGGAGGATGGAGAAGAAGGAAGGAATGAGAGGAGAGAGGAAGCGTGGGGTGAGGGAGACAGAAAGAGTGGATGAGGAGAGACAAGAAGAAGACGGTGTAAAGTGAGGGGAAAAGGAAGGGTGTTTGAAGGGGGAAAAGGAGATCATTATGAGGGGAATTAGGTAAACAATGGGATGAAGGTTAAATATGGAGGATAGGGTAAGGGAAGAGAGGATGAGAAGGGGATGGAGAAGATAGGCAGGAGAACTAAGATAGACGTAAGATAAGATTTTTAAAAAAGCATGTGTGTGCAATAGAGGGAGAGAGGGAGAAAGAGAGAAAGAGAGAGAGAGAGAGAAAGATAGAGAGAGAGATAGATAGATAGAGAGAGAGAGAGAAAGAGAGAGAGAGAGAGAGAGAGAGAGAGAGAGAGAGAGAGAGAGAGAGAGACAGAGAGATAGATACAGAGACAGAGAGAGAGAAGAGAAGAGCGAGAGAGAGAAAGAAGAGAAGAGAAAAAGAAAGAAACACACAAACAGACAGCCAAACAAACACACTCAAACCAGAAAACAAACAATAAAACCAACTAACAAATACAAAACAACCGAAACAGAAGCCCAATAAAACAATAATAGTGCAAAGGATCACATGGAAAGTACAGTAAAATCTAATAACATGGAGATGGGATCCAGGTTGAGTCCAAGAACAAAGCGAGTAGGAGACACGTTTATCCAATGTGAAACAGTGGAGGTGCGGGCGTGACGGAGGAGGGAAGTGGGAGGAGAAGAGACAAGGATAAAAAAAATGAGAAGAAAAGGTGAATGAAAGTGTGTAGGGATAATCTAGAGAGAGGAGGAGAAGGAGGAGGGAAATTTGAAGGAAAGAAAAGTGAGATGCGCAGATGAAAGAAAAGGGAAGAAAAAAGCTGTGGAATATGATTGGAGGAAGGGAAAAAAGAGAGAGAGAAAAAGTAGGAATATGCTTAAAAAGGATTAAAAAGAAGAAAAGAAGCAGAGAAGTCTGTAATAAACAATAAGTGGGAAAAGAGGAGAAAGGGGAAGAAAGAAAAAGAGACAAAGAAAAGAATAATTTGAAATATAAGTGAAGAGAGGAAAGAGAGAGGGTGCGGGGGATGGAGAGAGAGAGAGAGAGAGAGAGAGAGAGAGAGAGAGAGAGAGAGAGAGAGAGAGAGAGAGAGAGAGAGAGAGAGAGAGAGAGAGAGAGAGAGAGAGAGAGAGAGAGAGAGAGAGAGAGAGAGAGAGAGAGAGAGAGAGAGAGAACAGGGAGAGTGCAGATTCCAAAGACAGGTTGAAAGAATATGAATAT
Organism: Penaeus vannamei; assembly: GCF_042767895.1. Lineage (NCBI taxonomy): Eukaryota > Metazoa > Arthropoda > Malacostraca > Decapoda > Penaeidae > Penaeus > Penaeus vannamei. The sequence continues at coordinate 24,406,569 of NC_091563.1, forward strand.
ATATATGTAAAAGTGTAGATTGCTGCTAGATATATATAAAAGGAAGTGGAACAAACACGATAAAGTCTGAAGAAAGAAAAATCATGGAGAATAAATAACGAAAGGCCATGGGATTAGAAAGAACTAGAAAGATTTAACGCGAAAACAGAAATTGGAAAGAATACAAAGTAAGAAGGAAAAAGGGACAGATAAATAGATGAATAAAGAATACGAACAAATGCAAAACATAACGAGTAGAATATAAACCAAAAAAGTAAGAATAAATAAATAAATATATAACTAAATTTTCTTTCTTTCTTTTTACTTTTTGGGGAGTGTAAAAATGAAACGGAATCAGAACGTGGAACAAAAAACAAAAGAAAGAAAGAAATGGACAAAGGGAAATTATACAAGAG
>NC_091563.1:24429463-24431963 GCF_042767895.1 Penaeus vannamei
TTCTCTCGCTCGCTCTCTGCTATAAGTCCGGCGGCAGTTTTTCCTTTTTTCTCTTCAATTCCTTCCTCGTCATAGGCATCGACATCATCTTGACAAAAATGATTCAAAAGATTCTTTCCTTATTCCTCATTCCTACTTCATCTCTACCATTTTTTTTTCCTTTTATATTCCTTTCTTCTTTTTTTCTTTTCTTTTTTTTCTTTTTCGTATTTTCCTTATCATGAAAATGAGATTTTACTTTTGTTTGTAAGTGTTGAATAATAATTTCCTTTCGTCTCTCTTTATTTAGCTTCACACTTGCGTGTATTAATGAGTGTGGATGTGTGTGTGTGTGTGTGTGTGTGTGTGTATGTGTGTGTGTGTGTATGTGTGTGTGTGTGTGTATGTGTGTGTGTGTGTGTGTGTGTGTGTGTGTGTGTGTGTGTGTGTGTGTGTGTGTGTGTGTGTGTGTGTGTGTGTGTTTGTGTATGTGTGTGTGTGTGTGCGTATATATATATATATATATATATATATATATATATATATATATATATATATATATATATATATATATATATATGTATGTATGTATGTATTCATATATATATAACCTAGCCTAGAAAACCATCCGACGTTGTCCATAACTCGTGACATGTTAAGACGTGTAAAAGGAGAGCGTCTCCGCCCGTCTTCGTTAGCATTGCGATGACCTCTCGAGTCTCTGCTGTGTCCTTTGAGGTCACTCTCCAGCTCTCCTCAAGGGCGAGGGGAGAAGGGCTATGAGTCACACATCCCTTCGTCGTGAATCTGACACGTCTCTCCTTTAGTTTTTTTGTACTTTTTTGTGTGTGTTTATGTTTATGTTTGGAGTGAGTGTTTTTTTCAGGGTGTGTTTTTCTCACTTTCTCGTTTTCAAAATATATTTTATAACTTTTTGCGGCTATGCTCTTTATTGTTGATATCATTATGTTACATTTCATTACTATCATGTTCAATATCGTTATTTTCAAACTACTACTAATAATAGTAATTAGGGTAATAGTAATAATAATGATAATGGTAACAATGACGACATCTTTATCTTCTTTATAACTATCATTATTACTACCAGTGGTAGTAGTAGTAGTAGTAGTAGTAGTAGTAATAGTAGTACTAGTAGAAGTAGCATTATCAATATTTGTATCATTATTGTTAAAAAAATTATTATCATTATCCTTATATATTAACAGCATTTTCATTATCATCATCATTATTACTGTTATTATAATCAATATCATCATTATTGTTGTTGTTCGTGCTGTTATTTTGATGTTATCATTATTACTATATTACAATTGTTATTATCATTATAACAGTTGTTATCATTCTCATTGTTACTGTCATTATCAATACTGCTATAACGTATATTTTGATTATTTGTTATTCTTTGATTTAGAATTCAGTAACTGCATATCCTTTCCTTCTTTATTTTGTCTCTTTATCTTAATGTTTATTATGATCTCAATCCCTTTACTTTTTTCTGTCTTCCAGTTTTCTTTCCTATTCCTATCACCCTTTGATCTTGCTCCTTTTTTATTGCTCACACTTTTTTTTTTCTTTTTTTCCTCCTCACGTTCCTTCATCTTCGCTTCCTCCTTCCAAGACATGAGCCACATCTTTTAAGAATTCCTCTTTTTTCAAGATTTCTTCTTTCATTTTTGATTTTAGATAACCATCTCTTTTGTCTCCGGGTCGATATTCCTTTCATTATCCTTTTACTCAATTCACATGCCATCTTCGGGTGTTCCCTTTTTGGAAATGAAATCTATGAAATTGCGGATTTATTTTCTCTCTCTTTCTCTCTCCTCGTTCGCCTGTTTGCCCCCCCCCCCCCCTCTCTCTCTCTCTCTCTTGCTTATCCTCCTAATATGCCTTCTCTTTCCATTTTCTCCCATTCCTCCTATTTTCCCTTCGCTTTCTTCTTCATTTTGCCTTTATTCATTCCTCCCTATTCCTCTTCGTGTACTTATTCCACCGCTCTCCGTACCCTTTCCTTTCTTCTTACCCCTCCCTTTGTAGTTCCAAACTTGTCCTCCTCTCCCCTTCCTACTGTTCCCTTCCCCTCCCTCTCGCCTTTCCTCGTCCCCCCAACCCTTTATCTACCCCGCTTCCCCCTCCCATTCAAATCCCATTTCCTTCACTTCCCAATGACCCCTTCCTTTCCCTTCTTTCTGTTCCCTCTCCTGCAGTTCCTAATATGCCTCCACTCCATCCCTTCTCCGTGTACTTTCTCCTTCTCCTCTTCTTACTCCCTCCGTCTCTCGTTCTCCCTCCCGTTCCTTTTCCCCATCCTCTCTCCCTCCCTCCCTTCCCCTCCCCTACCCCCACCATTATTCGAAATACCAGATAAGCTCGTCCTACCTCCTCTCGGATTCCAAGATTCCAGATTACCGAACGAATCAGCCGACGCCGCTTTATAACCCGGATTTAGGAACTCCCGAAATCCCGAAGAAACAAAACAACAGCAGAAAAAAGAGACAAG
>NC_091563.1:24451963-24456963 GCF_042767895.1 Penaeus vannamei
ATTGTAATGGAGCTTAAATGGTGATTATATGCAGGTTAGGTGGCCAATCGACAGTCATTTATCGCGAAACGGTATTCGTAGTCAGTAATTTCCTCTGTCGACAGGTTCAAATACGGATGGTTTTCCAGCTTACTGGATTCGACTGGCCGGGGGAAGGACGCGCTGTTTGAAAATACGGTCGAACAGAAACTCTGGATTTTTGTTCTGATTTCCTTTCTTACTTTGTTGCTTTTCCTTTCTTTTTTAATTGGCATGTGCTCTCTCTCTCTCTCTCTCTCTCTCTCTCTCTCTCTCTCTCTCTCTCTCTCTCTCTCTCTCTCTCTCTCTCTCTCTCTCTCTCTCTCTCTCTTTTCCACTCCTTACCTTCCTCCCTTCACCCCCTCTCTCTTCTTTACTCCCTACTTTCCTCCCTCTCCCCCTCCTCTCTCTCTCTCTCCCTAAACATTCCTCCCTCTCTTACTGTCTCTCTCCTTATATCTTTATATCTATATCTATACGCATACACACAGCACAATATAAAAGCAACCTCTCTCGCCCCATTCTTCTTCCTTTCGCCAGTCACCCTTCATTACCTCTCTCTCCCTTCCTCCCTTCGTATATTTTCTCGGCCATAAACTCCGTCCAGTTAGGAATGGAGCTCCAAGGCGTTATAACAAACCTGGACAACAGACTCATAACAAGGACAAAGTGAGAAGAAAGGGGGGGGGGGAGCATTGAGAGTATACGTGTGTGTGTGTGTTAGAGAGAGAGAGAGAGAGAGAGAGAGAGAGAGAGAGAGAGAGAGAGAGAGAGAGAGAGAGAGAGAGAGAGAGAGAGAGAGAGAGAGAGAATGTGTGATAGACTGAGTAAGTGTGCGATAAGGAGAAGAGAGGGATGGATGGAGGGAGTGATTGGGTAGGGGAGTGAGGAATGGAGAGGGAGAAGAAGGAGAGAGAGTAAAGAGTAAAATGTTTGAAAGAATAAATTGACAGATAGACAAACACTTAAGACATCCAACAAAATAAGAGAGAAAAAATACATATATATTGCTAAAAAAACAATCATCCCGCGACCACAACGTGTTTTTCTTTAGCATTCCTTCTTTTGTGTCTTTCCCATTCTCCTTCCCTCTTCCCGTTTCTTTGTTCTAGCTAACGAGATATGTAATTTTCTTGTAGTTTTAAAACTTTTCTTCCGCTTATGATTCTTTCTTTCTTTTTTTTTTAAATATTTCTCTTTTGCTTCATTAATGCAAGTTCAACTCTAATGAAACTTCTTGTTGTAGTCATCTCCATAATGATCGTTATTATTGTTATTATGAAGATTGCAGTAGTAATGGTTACCTCTATCTTCATCTTTATCATTATCATTATCATGCTTCATTAAATTTAGCACAGTTAGCATTGCTGTTGTTCAGATTATTAATACTTTCAAAAGAATTATTTTCACTATTATCATCATTACTAACATTCTCATTATTTAGTGTCCTTACCCTCCTCTTCACTATAATTGCCATTATTACTGCTATCACCATTACCATCATTATCTTTAATATTATCATTTCATTATTTTCATACCATTAGGATCGCGGTATTATTATTATTATTATCATTATTATTATCAAGATACTTTAATCCTTGTTACCATTTCCTTTATCATATTTATTTTTCACGTTAATTACCACTGTCAATATTGCAATGATGATTATATTTATTGTTGTTCCTATTGTCGTCAATAGGCCATTAGTATCATTATCATCATTATCAGTGAAACCCTTAATCATAATATCCTTCCTCCTCCCCCTCTCCCTTCCATCACCCTATTTCACTCTCTTCTTCCATCAACCTCCTCTTCCTGTCCTTATTCCATCCTCCTCTTTCCACACCCTAACCACTTCGTCTTCCACCCTTTCCTCCTCACTTCGTCTTCCATCATTTCCTCAACCACTTCGACTTTCACCCTTTTCTTCCCCTCTTCGTCTCCCATCCTTTCTTCCCCCTTTCCGTCTTCCATCCTTTCCTTTCCTCCCCCCCTTTTTCAGATACCCCCACCCCCTCCTTTCCGACCATCCCCAACCAAACAACATTGGTAATTAATAAATAGAATAAAACAGAAAACACATAGGAATGAGAAATATAAAGAATGAAAAAGTCTTTGTTTGATTTGCTGATGCTGCTTCGGATTCGGATCCTTAATCTCCGGTTCAGCCGCTTGCCAATCCTGCGACTCTGTAGGATCTCCCGCCGTCAACGTTCTTAGGAATGCGCGCAGGAAGGGCAGGGATGGGAAGGGAAAGGAAGGGAAGGGAAAGGATGGGAAGGGAAAGAAGGAATAGAGTTGGGGAAGGTGGGGTGGGGTGGGATGGGATGGGATGGGAAAGGAAGGGAAGGGAAAGGATGGGAAAGGAAAGAAGAAATAGAGTTGGGGAAGGTGGGGTGGGATGGGATGGGATGGGAAAGGAAGGGAAGGGCAGGGATGGGAAGGGAAAGAAGGAATAGAGTTGGGGAATGTGCGCAGGAAGGGCAGGGATGGGAAGGGAAAGGAAGGGAAGGGAAAGGATGGGAAGGGAAAGAAGGAATAGAGTTGGGGAAGGTGGGGTGGGATGGGATGGGAAAGGAAGGGAAGGGAAAGGATGGGAAAGGAAAGAAGGAATAGAGTTGGGGAAGGTGGGGTGGGATGGGATGGGAAAGGAAGGGAAGGGCAGGGATGGGAAAGGAAAGAAGGAATAGAGTTGGGGAAGGTGGGGTGGGATGGGATGGGAAAGGAAGGGAAGGGAAAGCATGGGAAAGGAAAGAAGGAATAGAGTTGGGGAAGGTGGGGTGGGATGGGATGGTAAAGGAAGGGAAGGGAAAGGATGGGAAAGGAAAGAAGGAATAGAGTTGGGGAAGGTGGGGTGGGATGGGATGGGATGGGATGGGAAAGGAAGGGAAGGGAAAGGATGGGAAAGGAAAGAAGGAATAGAGTTGGGGAAGGTGGGGTGGGATGGGATGGGAAAGGAAGGGAAGGGAAAGGATGGGAAAGGAAAGAAGGAATAGAGTTGGGGAAGGTGGGGTGGTATGGGATGGGATGGGAAAGGAAGGGAAGGGAAAGGATGGGAAAGGAAAGAAGGAATAGAGTTGGGGAAGGTGGGGTGGGATGGGATGGGAAAGGAAAGGAAGGGAAATGATAGGAAGGGAGAAAAGGAATAGAGTGGGGAGGGATGGGCAGGGAAGGGATGGAAAAGGGAGGAGGAGGAAGGGGGAGGTTGAAAAAGAAGGGATAGGAAAGAAGGAGTTGCGAGGAGAAGGATGGGTAGTAATTGGAAGGGGGGGGTGGAAAAGTGAGGGATGAGGTGGGAAGGGAGGGAAAGAATGGGTTAGGAAGGGATGGGAAAGAGAAGAAGTGATGGAGAGGGATTGGAGTGGGAGTGATAGGGAGTTGAATAATCGAATGGGACTGGGAGTGGTAGGGATGGAGAGGGACAGAGAAGGATAAGACGGGAGGGATTTTGAAGAGCAGGGATGACGAGGATTCGAAGGGGGCACCGGGGAGAGGTGCCCCCTTCGAATAAGGAAAGAAATAGGAAGGAAAGGAATAGGGCAGGATTGTAAGGCAGTAGGGAGAGTCTGGAAGGGCAAGGTCAGGGAGGGATTAGAAGAGTTGAGATTAGGGAAAGGAAGAGATAGTGACTGAGGAGAGATGAAATGGGAGAAGAGGAGGAATGAAAATGGCATGTTGAGAGACAGATAAGGAAGGGAATCAAAAGAGAATCGAGAGGGGAATATGAACGGAAGAGGCAAGGAAGGATGAGAGGATTAGTAAGCAATATCATGGATAGATAGGGAGTGGAAGGGAATGAAGGAAGCAGAATGTTAAAGGAGAAGAAAGGAAGGGAAGAGAGAATGTGATATGGGGAAAAGGAAACCATAGGGGAAAAAGAGTGTAAGGAGAAAGAAGAGGAAAGGTTCTTTTGGAGCGAGAGGAAGGGAAGTGAAGAAGAAGCGGAGGTTTTTGTTTTTTCTGCAGTTCCTGATTCCGTATCAGTGTTTACGGTTTTTTATTTGATTAATCAGTCTACGAGTGTTCCCGTTTTCTACTGCGTTTGTGCATGTGTGTGTATGTATCTATTTTGACCTTCCCGGTTTCAGTCTTTGTTGTCCATTTCTGTAAAACATTCACAAACACTCCCCAACGCTTCTGCCCTTCTTCCACGCATACACATGTGCACACACATATGTTTATATCATCTACGACATTCTCTATCAGTTTACCTACCTTTCTGCATGGCTCTCCTTCTCTGTCTGTCTTTCTTTTGCTCACTCCTCTCTCTCTCTCTCTCTCTCTCTCTCTCTCTCTCTCTCTCTCTCTCTCTCTCTCTCCCTCCTTCCCTCCTCCTCTTCATCGTCTATGTCCCTCTCCCTCCTACACCCATCTCTCTTCCTTTCCTTCTATCCATCATTTTTCACCTCTCCATTCCTTCATTCCTTCCTCAAATTTTCCATCTCCCTTCTCCCTTCTCCCTCGCTTCCCTTCCTTTCGCTCCGCCGCATCTCAAAAGCACACGAAAGCGAAGAACAGGCGAACACCAGTCATTTGACCTTTTATGGCGTTCGTTCAGCCTGACCCGCGGAGGTGATGCCCCGTCTTGCGTCTCTCCTCGCAGACACACCGTTCCTTCCGTGTCAGAAATTTCTTTCATTGTCAGTTTTGTGCTGCGAGCGAACTGTTTTGTCTTTGCAGTGGACACGGGTTAGGACGCCGGGAGGGGGGCGGGTCTGGGAGGGAGCGCAGGAGGGGAGGGAAGAAAGGAGTGGTAAGAGAGGAGGGAAAGAGAAGGAGTGGTACGGGAAGAGGGAAGAAAGAGGAGTGATAAGGGAGGAGGCAGTAGGGAAAGAGAGAGTTAAGAGAGGAGGGAAAGGGAGGCAATGTCAAGGAAAAGAAAGTGTTAAGAGAGGAGGGAAAGACAGTGTCGAGGGAAGGAAAAAGGTGAGTGCTAAGGGAGAAAGGAAAGGAAGTGTGAAAAGAGGATAGAGGAAGAAAGA
>NC_091563.1:24464463-24469463 GCF_042767895.1 Penaeus vannamei
CACCCTCCAACCCCCTCCCCCGCCAACCATCCACATCCACCTAATCCCCTCCTCTCCACCGACCCCCTCCTCCCCTTCCCCTTCCCCTTTCAACCCTCCCCATCTCCCCAACCCCCTCCTCCCCTTGCCCTTCTCCACCCCCCTCCCCATCCTCCATCACCCCCTTCCCCCACCAACATCCCTCTAACCCCCCCCCCACCCCCACCCTATCGGCTCCCCGCCAGACCAGCGTCGAAAACCATTAATAAGGCCGTCCGTTTGTTTAGTGTAGTTCGGCCGTTCCCACTTTCTTGCATTTTCTGGGTCGGGTTCAACCTTTTGACCTTTCCAAGTGTAGGTTTTGGATTTTTTTTCCTTTCTCTCTCTCTCTCTCTCTCTCTCTCTCTCTCTCTCTCTCTCTCTCTCTCTCTCTCTCTCTCTCTCTCTCTCTCTCTCTCTCTCTCTCTCTCTCTCTCTCTCTCTCTCTTTCTCATTCTCTCTTTCTCATTCTTTCTTTCTCATTCTCTCTTTCTCATTCTCTCTTTCTCATTCTCTCATTCTCTCTCTCTCTCTTTCTTTTTTTCTTTTTTTGGGTGCGTGTATGATTTCGTTATGTCATTCTTTTTTCATTTCTGTTATGTCTTTCTTTTTCATTTCTATTTTTGGTTTATGAATAATGTATTGTGCAGTATATGTAAGTAGATTTCTTTTTTGTGTATTTAGAACTGTGACCGTTGTAATTAATGCTTCTTTTTCTGTGTGTTTTCATTATGTTCGTTATTCTTTTTCTTATTCCTTTATTCTTTTTCTCTTCAATTTTATATTTAGAGCTAGAGCAAAATGTGAATTTTCTGGATGGTGTTTGAACCTGTGCCTCTCCAAATGTTTTTTCTTTCTTTCTTTTTTTCTTTCGTTTACTTGTACATACTTTCAGTATGTCATTCCGCATTTTCTTCTTTTTTTTTCCCTTCTTTCTTTTTCTAAGCATGAAAAAAAGTAGACAGTGATTTAATTGTCATTCTGTTTTTCTTCTGATTGGCTTTCATATCGTGCGGACGTTTTGTATTTTCGATCTTGTTAAATTGATGGGTTTGTAAAATTAGTGGGAGAGAGAGAGATAGAGAGAGAGAGATAGATAGATAGAGAGAGAGAGAGAGAGAGAGAGAGAGAGAGAGAGAGAGAGAGAGAGAGAGAGAGAGAGAGAGAGAGAGAGAGAGAGAGAGAGAGGAGACAGAGACAGAGACAGATAGAAAGAAAGAGAGACAGAGACAGAGACAGAGAAAGAGGGAGAGAGAGAGAGAGGGGGGGAGGGGCAGAGAGAGAGAGAGAAGGAGAGAGAGAGAGAGAGAGAGAGAGAGAGAGAGAGAGAGAGAGAGGGAGAGAGAGAGAGAGAGGGAGGGAGGGAGGGAGGGAGGGAGGGAGAGAGAGAGAGAGAGAGAGAGAGAGAGAGAGAGAGAGAGAGAGAGAGAGAGAGAGAGATTATCATGAGAATAGTAATAATGTTGATGTAAATAACAGTAACATAATTTATCATGATAATCATCATAATGTTTTCATCACTATTATCATTATTATCATAATAATCATTATTTTTATTACTATTATCATTATCCTTTCTTTACTATTGCTCTTATTCTAATATTCTAATTCTAATTAATAATAATAATAACAATAATGATAATGATGATAATGATAATAATAAAAATGACAATAACAAAACTGATGATAATAAAAATGATGGTGATAATGACAACAACAATAACTATATAATAATAATATTGATAATAGTAATACTGCTAATAATAATGATGATGGTGATGAAGAGAATGATAATGAGAATAATGATAATAGTTATAATGATAGTAATAAAAATAGTAATGATAATAGTGATGATGATATCATATTCATCATATATCATATCTATTATTATCATTATCATTATCATTATTATTACCATTATCATTATCATATCTTATCATTATTGTTATCATAATAATTATCATTATTATTATTATCATTATCATAATTATTATCTTTAGTTTCATTAAAAGATATCATGATAATTATATTTGTATCAATATGATATTAGTTATTATCATATATATCATTATAACAACAACAAAGGTAATTACAATTATAACGGTACTGATGATAATCAGGATAAGTAAAAGGTAAAAATTTGAATAATAACCAGTGTAATCATTGTGGCAATAATCATGAGTGATAATGGGGAAGATTATAACAACAATAACGATCATTACATTATTCTGGATAATGATAACGAAAAAAAAAAATACCTAATCAAAATGAGTTAGACTTAAAGTAAGGTTGAAAGATCGTATTGATAAACCCGTCAGTATCAAAAGCAGATAAATGAACCTGAAAAATAAACAGATCAGTGGAATTAAGAACACGAAGTTATGTTACGCCCTCTATTCCTGCTTGTTTTAATTCTCCACTTCCCCTATTTATTCTCCCTTCCATTCTCTCCTTACTTCATGGCTTCCTCATCTTCTCTAAACGCTCCCCACCCTTTACCTCCTCTTCCCTCCTCCTTCTTCTTCCTCCCTGTTTCCCCATTCTACTCCCTCTGTTCTCTCTCCCTATCACTCACCCCAACGCCCTTTCCCACCCCCTTTCGCCTCCTGGCTCTCATCGACTCTCCTCATCGCCTTCTTCCACACCCCTCTCCCCTCCCCCTCACTCTTCTCTCTCCGACCTTCCGTCTAGCTCTCAAGCTCTTCCCAACTTCTTCCCTTCCTCTCTCTCCATCTTCCCTCTCTTTACCCTTCCTCCTTCCCCTCTCCCCCTTCCAAACTCCTCTCCCCTCCTCCCCTACTCTCCTCTCTCCCTCCTCCTAGCCCTTCCCCCTTCCCCCCTCCCCCTCCCAAACTCCTCTCTCCTTCTTCTCTCTCTCTCCTCCTAGTCCTTCTTCCTGACCGCCTCCTCCTACCAACTTCCTGCTCCCACTCTCTAATCCCTCCTTCCCATCCCCCTCTCCCACCTAGTGACCTCCTCCTTCTCCCCCCTCCTCCCTTTCCCATCCTTCGCTATCCACCCCTATATTCTCCTTTCCCTCTCCCCCCTTCCTCCTTTCCCCCTCCTCCTTCCTTCCAACCCCCTCCCCTTCCTTTTACCACTCTTTTGACCCCCACCCCCCTCATAGCGGTCGGGGAAATTCCAAAATAGAGTCATTAGTTTTCGTCATTTCCCGCACGACGGGTTGCCATGCTTTCAAAAAAGTGAGTGTGATGTATAGTGAGACAAAAGAGAGAGGGAATGAGAACGATGTGGTGGGGGGGAGGGTTGAGTTTTGGGACGAATGGGAGTGGGAGGGAAAATGGTTGAGTTTGGGAAAGAAAAAGGGAGAAGGAGAGGGAAATATTCAGTGAAAGAGAGGAGAAAGACGTTGAGATAGCCAGGGAAAGGGAGATGGAAAAGGAGAAAAAGGATTGAAGAGGGAGAGGGAGACAGAAACTGAAAATAAGATAATAAATGAGAGAAAATGGTCGACGGAAAGAAAGGGAGTAAGAGAGTAAGAGGAAGAGTGAGAGATGAACAAAGAGATGAAACAGGCGAGGAAGAGAGGAAGGAGAGGGAGAGCCAAAAGGTGAGAGAGAGGATAAAAGGATGAGAGACAATACGAGATGTAGAGAAACGGAGAGGGAGAAAAGGAAGAACAGCTAAAAGAGGCAAGAAAGGGTATAAGAAGAGGGAGAAAGAGAGAGCGAGAGAGAAACTCAAAGAGTAAAAGAAATGAGGAAATGCATACAGCGAGGATGCAAATGCAGATATGTCAAGATTCATCTTCAGGACAAAAGAGAATGACATGAAAATGTCATGCTCTTCTGGAAATCAAACGAAATGACACATCGACAAATACGTCAACACATCCATCGACAAAAAAAAAAAAAAAAAAAAAAAAAAAAAGACAGACAAAAGAACAAGTAAACACACAGAGAGACAGACAAGCGACAAACGAATCGACATACAGACAGATAGACCAACAAACAAACAAACAAACGACCGATTAACCAGCAAACAAACTACCAAACAAACAAACCGAACAAACAGACTCATATAAATCAAACGAAGGAATGAACAATAAAAGTAATAAAAGAGAGAGAGAGAGAGAGAGAGAAGAAAGAGAGACCGGATATCTTTATGTTGTGGAGGATATTAAATTTTCACGAGCAGGAACTGGGGCTCCTGTTACTAAGGCCCGGATGAACTCAGGAGGGGATCTTGAGGAAACCTTGAATACGTGGGACATCTGCAGCTGCTCGCCCGACTGCTGTTCCGGCGCGTGCTTTTGTTTTGCTTTTGTTTTGCTTTTGTTTTGCTGTTGGCTGTCAGGTCTTAGAGGGAGGGAGGGAATGGGAGAAAGGGAGAAGGAGGGAGGAGGGAGAGTGAAGGCGGGAGAAGAAAGGAGGGAGAGGGAGAAAGGGAGAAGGAAGGAGGAGGGAGAATGAAGGCGGGAGAAGAAATGAGGGAGGGGAGGGAAAGGGAGAAAGGGAGAAGGAGGGAGGAGGGAGAGTGAAGGCGGGAGAAGAAAGGAGGGAGAAGGAAGGAGGGAGAGGGAGAAAAGGAGGAGAAAGGGAGAAGGAGGGAGGAGGGAGAATGAAGGCGGGAGAAGAAAGGAGGGAGAGAGAGAAAGGGAGAATGAGGGAGGGAGGAGAGGGGAAAATGAGGGAGGAGGGGAGGGGGGAGAATGAGGTAAGAGGGGAGGGGGGAGAATGAGGGAGGAGGGGAGAGGGGAAGGAGAATGAGGAGGCAAGTAGGGGGTGAAAATGAGGGTGGGAGGAGAGAAGGGAGAGGGAGGGAGGGAGGGTGGAAGGAGGGAGGGAAGAAGGAGAAGGGAGTGAGAAGGAGGGCGGAGAAAGGAAGAGGGAGGGTGGGAGGGAAAGAGGAAGAGAGAGGGTGGGAGGGAAAGAGGAAGAGAGAGGGAAGCAATGAAGGAGGGAAGGAGGGAGAAGCAGGAGAGAGAAAAAGAAAAGAAAAGAAAGAGTGAGATAAAAAGA
>NC_091563.1:24491963-24494463 GCF_042767895.1 Penaeus vannamei
TAATGATAATAAGGATAATAAAACTATGAATATCATTATTATCATTAATATTATTACTATTTTATTACTACTACTACTACTGATATTGTTGCTATTATGACTTATCATTCATTCGTATTAAAATCCATAATAATTTTCCCGTTACCCTTACTACTGAATTAACATAAACATCGTTACAGCTACGAATATAACGAAAACATATCACAAATCCTTCTATATCATGAGCATTAATTTCTTTCTTGTCATTATTTTTTACCTGATTATACTCAATCTTTTTTCTTCAAAATGATTTATTTTGTTATATCCGTCTTAATCCTTGTTTTTCTATTGTATATCTATATTCTATTTTACTCCTATTTTTTCTATTTACTATGTTACCTGCTTTTCTTTTTTTAGTTTTTTTTGGGGGGTTTTAAATTCAAATAATCTGCATTTTCTTATATTTTGCCTTTTTATTTAAGCTGGCATCCTTCTACATCTTCAACTCGAATATCTAATAATCTTTTCCTTTTTCTCTTCCTAGTTTTTATGCTAATATACTCCTTCATCCTCCTTTCTCATTTCTAATAAGCCTTTTCCCATTGTCTCTCTCTCCCCCTCCAAACCACAACAGAGAGGACCCGAAGTCTCCCTCAACGAGCTCCTGTACGTGTTTGGAACCCCCCTTGGCGCCGGGGGTCCCGTGGCTCCCCCCATCAACTACACCAAGACAGAAGCAGCTCTCAGCGAATCTGTTATCACAACTTGGACTAATTTCATCAAGACTGGGTGAGTAGTAGGGTTTGTTGTGGTAGTGGTTGTGATGCTTTGGTGGTGATGGTGGTTGGGATGGTATTGTCATGTTGATACATTGAGGGGTGTGATGGGATGAGTATGATGTTTTGGTTGATGTGATGATGGGTGTTGTAGTCAAAATGTTAGGGATGTGATGGGTGTGATGTAGTGATGATGGGATGTCACGGGATTGATGATAATACGGATTTTTTACGATGGAGACAAATGATGTGATCTCCTATCATTCACTAATAAATGTTGTAAGGATGAATGTAAATGGCTGATAAGGTTTACGATGATAAGGGTCTCATTGTTGTAATTATAATTGTGATATTGTAAAAGCGATGAGGTAACATGGGTATGAAAGTGATATTTTGGTTTGATGACTATTGTACAGTGAGGATAAAAATATTAATTGATGATAATAATGATAATGAATATGATGATAATGTGGGTGATATTTATGGAAATATAAATCATTTTGTCAATAACAATAATATAGAAAATAAACGATGACAGTGATAATAACAGTAAACATTATTATAGTAATGAAAATAATAATGATAAAATTGATGATGATAATAATAATAATGATAATAATTATAATAATAATAATAAAGCTGTTGTAAGTTTGTTGATGATTATAGAAAAAAATATATAATTATGTTAATAATAATATTATAGAAAATGAATAATAACAACAATAATGATGATATTAATAATAAAAGTAACGATAAAAAATAATCAAAAATAATAATAAAGATAATGATAATAATGATAATGACAAAAATATCGATCATGATATAAAAACAATAATAATCATTAGAATATAATAATGATTTCAAAGAAGACAGTGACAAAAAACAAAAAAAATAATGTTATTAACAAGAATTATAATAATAATATTAACAGTAATGATAATAATATTAACAATAATGATAATAATATTAACAATAATGATAATGATATTAACAATAAAGATAATAATATTACCAATAATGATAATGCTTGTGATTGGGATGATGATACTCGTAATGATGATGATTATAATGATTATGCTAATATTAGTAATAATGAAAATAGCAATGCTACTAATAACAATAACAATAGTGATAAAAGTAACAATAATGATGATGAAAAAAAGCAATAGTGATAATAATGACAGAAAATGATAAAAATTATAAAAGAATAATGATATCAATATGAAATGAAAACAAAGTTTATAATATTTAAGTTAATAGCAGTAAAGATAACGATTATGATAACGATATTTATGAGGGTAGTGATGCTTATACTAGTAGTGATATTAGATATAATAACAATATTGATTGTAATGACAATAATGATAATGATAATAATATTAGTAATAGAAATTATAATGATGATGATAACAATAATAATGATAATTATAATATCATAAAAATGATAATAATAGCAATAATAATGGCAATTGATAGTAATAGCAATAATAATAAAAATAATAGTAACAGTAATGATGATAGTATCATTATGATATTATCATGTTTACAATATTTATCATAAAGATTATTAAAATAATAACTATTAACAATGACAATATATATATATATATATATATATATATATATATATATATATATATATATATATATATATATATATATATACACACACACACACACACACACACACACACACACACACACACACACACACACACACACATACATACATACATATATATATA
>NC_091563.1:24516963-24521963 GCF_042767895.1 Penaeus vannamei
TACCTTTTTGTAATAAGTGCCTTTTATATATAGCGAGAGTAATCCCAGCAATAAATGGCCAATGGAAAGAATGCATGGTTTTATTTTGCCCCTTTTCATGTTTAGCTATGTGGATGAAACAAAGGAAAATGAGAGGTGGAGAAAGGGAAGAGATGGAAAGATGAGGAAGAGAGGAGAAGGAAAAAATGAAAACATTACATGTATAGTAATCATAAAGTTTGATATTAGGGATATAAATGAGAAAAACACAGGCACAAAAGGTAATAATAAAATTATTCTAATAATATAGATGATATAAATGAATGTAAGAAAGATAAGAAGGGAAAATAACGCTGTAATAAAAAATAGGAATTGAAAGGATATTAATAATGGAGAATGAACATGATGAAAATGGCATTAATAATAATACTAACGATACTAATAATGACAATAATAAAGCTAGTGATTAATATAATGATGACAGTATGAAAACACTAATGATGATAATGATGAAAATAATACAAAATAACAGTAACAATAATAGCATGAGTAGTAATAACGTAAAAGCACTCAGACAGCGCATACCTCCGTCAAGGTAATAGGGTCACTAAGGCAATAAAACTAGTAATCTCATAAGAATCTTGTTACAGCCTTCTGAGCTCTCCTGCGCAGGACCCGGATCCACCAAAATGTAAGAGCATTTGAGTTTTTATGGCAAGAATTTCATAAATTTCTCTTCATAACTTTCTGAATTATTCTGCTAATGGAACAAATTAATTTGTGCTAACACAAACAACCTCTTAGTGAAGCCAATACATATGATGAAGGTAATAATAATAATAATAATAATAATAATAAAATTATGAAAATAGTGATGATAATAATAACAACAATAATAATAATAATGATAATAATAATAATAATAATAATAACAAAAATGATGATGATAATAATAATAGCGATTATGTTAATAATAATAATAATAATAATGATAATAATAAATGATAATAATAATAATAATAATAATAATAACAACAAAACAACAACAACAACAACAATAATAATTATTATAATTATGATAATAATAACAAAAAAATAATAGTAATAATAATAATAATAATAATATATACTAATAAAAATTTAAATGATAATAGCAAAAAAGAAAAAATAAGAATCATTATGTTTAAATTAATAACGATCGTGATGATGATAATTATAAGGATGACAATAATGGAAATACTACTAATAGCGATCCTAGTAAAAATTATTATAATGGCAATGATGGTTACTAAGACACCACTAATTAATGAAAACAACCATGATAATATTGATGCTGATAACGATTATAACATAAATAATAATAATGATAATAATGATAATGATAGTGATTAAAATAACAATAACAACAGCAGAAAAGATAATAAGAACAACAGCTACAACAATAATTGATAGTGATTATCATAATCATGATGGTGATAATGATAACAATAATGATTATGAAAAAAAAATCATAATATAGTAATAATAAAATAAAAATAATAATGATAATATCGCTCACGATGATAATAATGATACTAATGGTAATGAAAGAGTAAAATTATGATAATAACAATAACAATAATAATAGTAATCATGATAATGACATTGATAATACCAATAATGATAATTATAATAATTGTGATAAGATGGTAATGAAATTAATAGTAATGGTAATAATAATGATAGTAATGATAATGATAACAGTAAAGATGATGGTAAAGGTAATAATAATAGTAATAATGATAATGACTTTAATAACAATAACGATAGGAATGATGTTGATAATAATAAGACTGCTAATAATCATGAAGAATGTAATATAAATAATGATAATACGATCCAAGAAAATTATACATTTAAACACCGCAATTTGAGAGGCCATGGGTCGACTATCGAAAGGCTTTTAATAGCGAGACCAACAGTTGGAACTTAAAATCGCTTAAGCACAACAATAATAAGGCTATAAAAATACCTCGACTCGAGCCAAGACTGGGTGTTACATCTTATAAATTCACAAGAAAACGGAAGAACACAATATCTAAAGAAAGAGTGAAAAGTTACACAAGGGTTCAATTTGGAAACACATGTTGACGATGATCTTTCATGTACTGAGAAGGCAAAGGAAGTGGAGCAGGTAGCAAAAGGAGAAAGCCTCAAAAAGGTCAAAGAACGCTGGCAAACAAGCCTCTGCATAGACAGCACCTAACCCGCACACACAATCCTGATGTAGACAAATTAAACACCCATTAGTGGCTACGCAGTGCTGGAACAGAATTTGAAAAGAGAATTTTGTCATTGCTGCACAAGATCTGAGTCTTCTGACCTGGAACGGCCAAGCAAATATAATCAGAAATGGAACAGACCCGAAATGTCGGTGCTGTGATAAATTCAGTGAGAGCAATGATCAAGTCTCTGGATTTTCGAGTACATGAACTTGCATGAACGGGTTGGTCAGGATATTCACTGAAAAATATATCAACATTTTGATATCGCCTTCGCTGAGAGATGGTATGAACACAAACCATTGCAAATGGTCGAGATAGAACGCGTTACCATCACCAAGCTAACAGACCTGATATAAAATTATAGGACTTTACTGTGAAGACGTATGATAATTGACATGATAGTGACAACTGGCAGAAATGTACGAGTAAAGGAATTCGACAATGTCAAAGTATACATATCTATAAATTGAAACTAAGAATGTGGCACCTAAAAACAACGATTGTACTTGTAGTAGTTGGAGTACTGGGATTTGGTTTGCTTAGTGTTGACATGGTTTTGTTTTATTAATTTTGTTTTCCGACATTATTGTTGATAATGAATTAGAACGTAAAGTGTCCTGGTTATCATACTGTGTCATCCTTGCTTTTAGCCTAAGGTCTTTGAGTAAGACCTGGCACTAAATTGTAAAGCAACATGGCAAAAGACAAACATAAAACAATTAAGGATATATACTAATGATGAGGATCATGATGATAAACATGATAATGATGACAGTAATAATAATTACCATGGTAATATATATAAGTAAAACAATAATAACAATAACAAATACTAGCAATTATAATAATAATAAAAGAGTTATTAGAATTAGTAGTACCATTTTCATTATTATCATTAATGTTATTGTTATTATTATAAAGATAATATACAAGTTATAAAGATGATAATAATGACAATAATTATAGCATTGATAATAATGATAATAGTAATGATAATTGAATTATAATGATAATCATAGAAAGGATAATAATACTGATTATAGTGATAATGATATTAAACCAATAATAATAATAGTAATAATAATGATGGTAAACATGGTTATAGTATTAATAATAGTGAAAATAATGACGACATTAATAACAATTTTTATATTCAAAATAATGATAAACTCATAATAATTGATAATAATAACGATAGTAATAATGGTGATGACAATGTTGATGATGATAATAATCATAACTACAATTATAATGATTATGATAATAAGAATGATAATGAAGATAATAATGATAACAATAATGATAGTAGTAGTAGTAACTGATGATAATAATAATAATAATGAAGCTAATAGCAATGATACTGATATTAATTTTGATAGTAATATAAGAATGAGAGTAGTGATAATAAAAATGTAAATGATAAGAAAACAATAATGATGATAATTATAATGAAACTATTAATAGCAGTGATAATACTACTAATGATAAAATAATGATAATCATAAAAATGATAATGATGATAATGATAATATTAATAATAAATATGAAAATGATAATAGTAATAATAATAATAAAAATGACAATGATAATAAAGAGAATGATTATCATGATGATGATAATAATAACAATGGTAATAAAAACAACAATAGTTTTAATAATAATGATATTACTGATAATAATAGTAATAATAATGATAAAGAAAACCATAATAGTGCTTTTAATTATAATGGATGTAGTAGCAATAATAGTAATATTATCATCATAATCAATAATAATGCTAACGTTAATCATAATGGTAATGATAACAATAATAGCTATGGTCTTGATAATAACAATAGCGATAACAACAAAACAGCTATAATAAAGCTGATAATAACAGTAACAATGATAAGAACATGAATGACAAGAAATAATAAAACTGCTAAAAATGAATAAATAAATAGATAAACAAGTAAATACTTATAAAGACAAACATACAAACAACCAAATAAAAACCCTAACAAACAGATAACACGTCATTATGGCAATGAAGATCAGTTGGTGAAAAATACATCGGGTTAATTATCACATTAATTTCCCAGAAAGAGTTATTACGAGATATTCTGAATTACATGACTAATAGTGTAATGTGATTGGAGTTCAGCAGCAGAAAAAAGCTCACTTCCGGATAGCTGGTGTTATCTCTTGTTAATTATCGTAACTGGTTTTGTAATCTCTTTGCTTTTATTCAAGTCTTTCATTTTATTTTATTTATCTGTAATTCTGATTCGTTGTTTTGTTGTACTTGTAAGTCTATTTCTTGTATGTGTGTAATTCATTATTTTACTTGTCCATACTTTTCGTTTTTTATCCTCTCCCTATTTTTATCATTTTTCAGAAAAGGGAGTAAACGGGAGGGAGGGGGAAGGGGTAGAAGGAGGAGAGAGAAAAAATGAAGATAGGGAACGATTGAGAGGAGGAGAAGGAGAGGAAGAGAGGAGGAGGAGGACGAGTAGAGTGAAAGTAAGGTGGAAAGAAGGAGGAGGAGAGAAGGAAAAGGAGAAGAGAAAGAGAGGGTGAGAGATTAATTCAAGGAGAAAAGGTGAGCATATGCATTAAACCAAATGGAAAAACAATTATGAAAAGCGAGCTAATCTCTCGATACTGATCCGGTTGCAGAAAATGCAACACGCCGCCAATGTCAAAAAGCAAAACGGATTCAGGGGATCAATTTCATTTCCCGGGAAGGAGAATAGTGGGAAGAGAAAGAAGAACGAA
>NC_091563.1:24541963-24544463 GCF_042767895.1 Penaeus vannamei
TAATCCACTGGTTCAATTTTCACACCTTACTGCACCTTCACAGCTGTAACAGACACGCATACGAGATAGTGAGAAACAGAGAGAGAGAGGAAGTGAAAGGAAATATCAGTCTACGGAATTTTCAAAACAATAAAAATGCGATACACTCAAAGCCTCTGAGGTAGTCCACACGTTAAGACAGGAAACATCTGAACACCTAGCCTTTCTCACATGAATACTGAAAACATTTGAACACCTATTTTTTTCCTATGAACACAGAAAACATCTAACTAACGAGTCTTCCTGATTAGAACACAAGAAACGTTTGAACACCTAGCCTTTCTTATATGGACACATAAAAGATTTGAACAACGAGTCCTTCACACATGAACACAGAAACATTTGAACACCTAGTCTTTCTCACATGAACACTGAAAACATCTGATCAAAGAAAACATCTAACGAGTCCTCATATGAACACAGAAAACGTCTGAACAACGAGACCCCTGAACAACACCTCTCCAGGGACGTGGCCGGCGAGATGTGTTCTCTTCATCGGCGGGAACAAATTGCCACTTTGGACGCCCGCCAACAGAGGTCACTGCCGTCGCCCGGGATGCTGATCGGTAAGCTTTGGCGAGAGGAAAACGCGTAGGAAATTATTACACGGGCTTTCTCATCTCCTTTCTCACCCTTCAGCGCTCTCTTACTGTCCGTCTGTCTGTATGTCTCTCTCTCTCTCTATCTGTCTATCTATCTGTCTATTATCTATATAATCTACCTATCTCTCTCTGTCTGTCTCTGTCTTTCTCTCTCTCTATCTATCTATCTATGTCTATCTCTATCTATCTAATCTACCTATCTTTCTCTGTCTGTCTGTCTGTCCCTCTCGCTCTATCTATCTATCTGTCTATCTCTACCTATCTAATCTATTTATCTATCCATTTCTCTATCTCTCTCTCTCTCTCTCTCTATCTATCTATCTATCTATCTATCTATCTATCTATCTATCTATCTATCTATCTATCTATCTCTCTCTCTCTCTCTCTCTCTCTCTCTCTCTCTCTCTCTCTCTCTCTCTCTTTCTCTCTCTCTCTCTCCCTCCCTTTCTATGTATCTAAACTATTTCTCTCTCTATCTATATATCTCTCTCTGTATTTCCCTTTCTATCTCTCCCTCTCTGTCTCTCCTTTTCTCTCTCTCCCCGTCTCTCTCTTACTTCTTTTCCATCTTCTCTCTTTTACTTCATATTGCACACTTCCTTCTTTCTCCATCCTTATTCAGTATTATATTTCCACTCTTTTCTCTTCCCCTTTCTCTCCCCCCTTTTGAAAGAAGGCCACGCAGAGGACAGATAAGGAAAACTGGGCCCTAAATAAAGTACCAAACATAAAATAGTCAACTAAAACTCCGTCTTCCTTCGTCCATTTCTTGCCTTCAACTTACATCTACGGTCGTCTATAAGGCAACGTAATGTGACTCTATACATTTTACCACCAAGTCGGAATGAAGACGTATGAACTGACGGCGAGGAAATGTTTTCTTTGTTTGTTTTTTGCTTCTTTTTCTTCGTCCCTTTTTTTCGTTTTTTTTTTTTTTCTTTTTGCTTCTTTGTCGTTATTTTTTTCTTTCTTTTTTTTTCTTTTTTTTATGAGTCAAGGATATTCTTGTCCTGAGAGGAGGCGTAGGGAGGATGAGGGATGAGGGGGGAAGACGAGGAGGAATCGGGAAGGTTTGTGGAGGGGAGGGGGGTGTAGAGGGAGAGGGATAAGGAGGGGGAGGGGGGGCAAAGACGACTAAAAGCCTTGTCGTTGTGTCTGATTCAGCTGACAATAGGAGCTTCTGACCTAAGTTGCCCTACCACCTCTCTCTCTACCTTTTAATTTCTTTCTTCTCTCGCTCTATCTATTTATTTATCTATTTGCCTATCTGTTTTTCCTGTCTTTCTATTTTTTCTGTCAGTACCTCTGTCTAACCATTTGTTCGTCTGTCTTTCTGTAAGTCCATCTATTTATCTCAGACTCTCTTTTTCTCTCCAATCATCTCTCTATCTCTATCTCTCTCTTTCTCTCCATCTATCTATCTATTTCTATCTCTCTATATGTCTGTCTCTATCTCTCTATTTATCTATCTCTCTATTTATCTATCCTTCTGTCTACTCATCTGCAGCCTTGTCTTTCTTCCTCATCCTTTTTATGCTAGATCTTAACCTTCATCTAATTATAATTCTCCTCTTCTCTACCCTTTACCCGACTAATTCATTTATCCTTTGCCTCTATCAGACCATTTCCCTCTTATTTGCCTATTCTTCCTCTCTCGGTACGTACCTGCTCCTCTCCTCCCTCTCCTTCCCCTCCTATCTACATAACACTCTCCTTTCCTTCTGCTCCTCTTTCACTTCCCCCTCCTCTCCTGTCTAACCGCTTTTCTCATCTCCCTGTTTCTTCGTCTTCGTTCTTCACCCTTCTTTGTTTCCCTCCCCCTTATCTACCTACCTTCTTCATCCCCCATTTCTTCTTCT
>NC_091563.1:24576963-24586963 GCF_042767895.1 Penaeus vannamei
TAGAATATGTGATTTTGGTTCTTATCATCAGAATGCAATACGTGACCAAATGGTCGTGGAATGTAATTCTGAGGAATTAAGGAGAGTTCTTTTGAATGAATTTGATGTAACTTTAGAGAAGGCATTACAAATAGCAGGTAGTATGGAAGCATCCAAGATACAGGCCCAGAATATGTCTTCTAATACAAAACAAGTTCATAAATTAAAGGGTGATGTAGGCAACCAAGGGTGAAAGAAAGAAAAAACACCTGAAAGGCAAGGGAATGCACAGCCTTCACAGCAAAGATAATTTAAACCCAGGGAACAACAGTACACAAAGTTTAAATGTTAAAGATGTGGGAAGGAAGGTCATAAACCAAGTGATTCTGATAAATGTCCTGCTTTTAACAAGAAGTGTAACTGCTGTGGGAAAAAAGGTCATTTTGCAACTGTGTGTAGGAACAAACCCGGTAAACAGGTAAGATGTACCGCATGTAAGGGTAATTGTGATCCAAGTTCAGATTCAGTTTGTTTTAAAAATGAAAGAACATAAGGCAAATTATAGAAGGATGATACATGTTCATATAAATGATACACCAGTAAGGATGCAACTTGACACTGGAGCAGATGTATCAGTTATATCAGAGAAGATTGCTAAAAGAATCCCAGGTATCCACATTGATAAATCAGATATGTTAACAGATTATAATAGTAAAAAATTCAGGTGGTAGAATCTGCTAAAGTGACAGGGAAGTATGAGGAGCAAGTTGAAGATCTAGTTGTAATAATTGTAAAAAATAACAGTGTGCCATTGTTTGGTCTAAATTGGTTAAATTAAATTTGTTTAGACTGAAAAAGATGTTTATTTCCATTGTCAAGGCAAAGAGAACCACTAAGGAGGTTCTGAACCAGTTTAACAGCATATTCACAAAATAAATAGGTACAGTGAAAATGCTAAGGCTACACTGATTTTAAAACCTGATGCGAAACCCAAATTCTTTTCTCCTAGACAGATACCCTATGCTCTGAGAGCAGCAGTGGATCAGATCAGGAGGCAAGAAGCAGAAGGGTTGTGGGAAAAGGTAACATATTCAGATTTGGGGACACCATTGGTACCAGTAGCCAAGAAAGGTGGGGGTGTAAGACTATGTGGGGATTACAAAGTTACCGTAATTCCAAACCTGCATGTAGCTCAGCATCCTCTGCCCAATATCCAAGATATGTTAGCTACATTAGGTCAGTGCAGTGTATTTTCCAAAATTGATTTGAAAACTGCATTCCAACTAGAGATGGACGAAAAGTAACAAGAGTATTGCGTATTGAATACTCCATTAGGGTTATATAAGCCAAAAAGACTGCCTTACGGTATTGCATCTAGTCCTGCAATTTGGCAACAAACCATGGATAAGATCTTTAATGCACTTCCGGGTGTATTTTGTTTTGTAGATGATATCTTGGTAGCCGGAAGCTTCGAATGAGAAAGAGCACCGAGACAGGTTAATAGGAGTACTAAACCGGATAAATGAAAACGAGATGAAGATTCATAAGGATAAATGTCTCTTCCAAGTTTCTTCATTGGAATATGTAGGGTTTATACTCAATAAAGATGGAATCCACAAGACCAATGATAAGGTAAGAGCAGTCAGGGAGGTAAAAGTTCCAAGAAATGTAAAAGACTTAGTCATTTATAGGTCTGGTAACATTTTATGGTAAATTTGTTAAAGATTTGGCTACAATTGCAAGCCCATTGTATCGGCTGACAGCTAAAGATGTCGAGTGGAATTGGACAGAGGAATGCCAAGATGCTTTTGATAGGATTAAGCAGGAAATAACCTCGTGTTCATTTTTGACACACTCTAATAAGGAGTTACCAATTAAATTAGTATGCGATGCATCATCAGTTGGTTTAGGTGCAGTGCTCGCTCATGTGATGGAAGATGGTTCTGAGAAACCAATAGCTTATGCTACAAGATTATTAAGTAAGGCTGAGAGAAATTATTCTCAGATAGATAAGGAAGCTTTAGCTTTAGTGTATGGGGTTAAGAAGTTCCATATGTATCTCTATGGACAGAAACAATTCACTCTAGTAACTGATCATAAGCCATTGCTGAGTATCATTGTTCCAAAATGCGGATTACCTAAGATAGTGGCAGCTGGATTACAAAGATGGTCAGTAGTACTTGCAGCATACAACTACATCCTAGAGTATAGGTCAACCACGGACATGGGAAATGCATTGTCTCGTTTGCCAGTGGATAAAGCACCCGATGTTCAGGAAGTAGCGTGTGCTATGCTAATAGACACTCATCAACTACCAATTACTTCACAACAAACTGCATACCACACTCGGAAAGATTCATTACTATCAAGGGTATTACAAGGTCTAATATCTGATAAGGACATTCTGCTGTCACAGGCTGAGTTTAAACCTTTTGTGGATGCTTGGGGTGAATTTTCGGTAGAAAAGGGCTGTATTCTGAGGAGCTAGGGTAGTAGTACCCACGAATCTCCGTAAGCATGTACTTGAGGAATTGCATGCAGACCACCAAGGCATTGTAAGGACCAAGTCCATTGCCCGCACTTTTGTATGGTGGCCTAATATAGATAGTGACATTAAGTTGTACATAAAATCATGTGAGGGATGCGCATTACAACAAAGAAATCCTACGCCAGTAAAGTCACACCCTTGGGATTATCCTAGTATGGCTTGGCAGAGATTGCATATTGATTAAGTTGGTCCATTTCTGAGACAATTTTTTGATTGTTGTAGATGGGTATAGCAAATGGCCTGAGGTAGTACCGATGAGGTCTACCAATTCCATGAGTACAATAAAGGCATTAATGAAGATGTTTGCAACACATGGTATTCCGGAACAGATAGTGTCTGATAACGGAACACAGTTTACATCGGATGAATTTAAGTCATTTTGTAATGCTAATAACATCAAGCATAGTTTAAGTGCCACATACTATCCATCCACAAATGGTGAGGCTCACGTTTTGTTCAGAGTTATAAGAACAAAATACATTTTCTATGTACATGCGCCACCAACCGGCAATTATATAGACTACTGATCCTTCCCCATACAAGATCTTAATTAAATAAGCAGCATCTTACAAGACCGCGTATAATTAACCGAATTATAGAAGGTTATAAGAAGATTCAACATTATAAAGTTGGCGACGAACATGGGATTACCACAGATGATATTAATTAAAGCAACATATTTACACCTTGCAGGTTAGTATATAAAATACTAATGAAATATAGTTGTGCACAAACACAAACACTATAGAGCGTTGCGGCCAGCTATTGATGTATACACCATGAAGGATATTAAATTGGTTATTTGTTTTGTTTTGTTTTCATCTTAACAGGTTCTATTTGAGAAAAACAATAATCCTATCACTATTTTGAAGAAATGATTTATCTTTCGAATCGCCGCTAGTTATAATGGGTCTATGATGCCTCTTTATTCTCCAACAGTCGTGAAGATGCAACGAGATTCATTTGTGAAATATTATGGATTATGTATTATGACTATTAGTATCATACCAGCATCACCACTTTCAGTATATTTATTGTGATTATTGTTGTTCCTCTTATTATCGTCCCAATCATCATTATCATTACTTTCATTGTTGTTAATGTTATTATTATTATTGTTATTATTATAATATTAATGATTATTATTATTTTCATTATCATGACCATGATTATTATTAATATCATTATTTTTGTAATTTTCATTATCGTTATCATCATCATTGTTACTGTTATCATTATCACATATATTATTATAATTATATTGTTAATTACAATTACTATTGCTATTATAGTTCTTATTATAATCAGTGATAAAATAATTATTGTTATCATTACTACTAAACTGCCTACTACCACCACTACTACTATCAGTATTAGTAATCATTATTGCTATTATCCTCCTCCTCGTCCTCGTCCTCCTCCTCCTCATCATCATCATCATCATCATCATCATCATCATCATCATCATCATCATTATTATTATTATCATTATCATCATCATTATCATATCATCTTTTTTACAATTATTATTATTACTGATATCATCATTATTGTTATTATCATTATTATAATTTTATTATTGTTGTTATTATTATCATAATCTTTAGTATTCTCTCTCTCTCTCTCTCTCTCTCTTTCTCTCTCTCTCTCTCTCTCTCTCTCTCTCTCTCTCTCTCTCTCTCTCTCTCTCTCTCTCTCTCTCTCTCCCTCTCCCTCTCCCTCTCCCTCTCCCTCTCCCTCTCCCTCTCCCTCTCCCTCTCCATCTCCCTCTCCCTCTCTCTCTCCCTCTCCCTCTCCCTCTCCCTCTACCCTCTCTCTTCTCTCTTCTCTCTTCTCTCTTCCTACTTTCCTTTTCTTTCCTCCATACCTATATGCCCCATCAAAGCCTTTCCTTCGTCCCCTTAAAAAACACCATTTCCCTTTAACGCCTAAATCAACAAACATTCTTTGAATATGTTCAGATGTTGCATTCATAAATACTATCTTGTTTTGGTTATGTTAGGAGACGTATGGGTGTGAGCGCGTGCGGATGATATGGGGCCCGTGGCTGTGTGGATGAGGCCTTGTGAGTGCCAGGAAAGGATGTGCGTGTGTAGGTGTGTGCGTGTGGGTGTCGGGAGGGTGTGTAGGGATTGTGTATGTTGGGGTGGAGAGGGATTTCAAGTTGCGTGGTGTTGTGGGGTGCGTGTGAGTGAGGATGCGTTTGTGTGGTTATCTGTGTCTATAAATTAGTGTTCTATGTCCTTTATGCGTAGAAGGAAGGGAGATTTTCGTGTCTGTTTATGAATGTGTGTGTAGTGAGAGGGGAGGGGCGGTGAATAGGAAGGAAAGGGTGAATGTTGTGTATCTATTTGAGTGTGTGTATGCCTATGTGTGTGGCTGTGTGGTCTTTGCATGGGTGATTGGAGCTGGGTAACGTTTGTGTCTGTGTTTGTAAGTATCCTCGTGTACTCTTATTTCACATATTTCAAAATATGCTGTCAATGTTTATGTCTGTGTTTTTGTATCTCTACATATCCATTTCTGTGTCCGCGAGAGGATACATATATATGCAAATGCACACAAGACCCAACTTCTACAAAACCATAAACTTCTTTCTTTTCTTTGTAATTCATACTGTCTAGCATCCCTCCATGAACTCACTATCTCTCTCTCATACAACAATCCTTATTGTTTTCATCCAAATCCCTTTAAACATCATTTCCTCACCCTGCCTGCTCTTCCGCTCGTTAAATCTGCCTTTGCAATGCCTCTCGATTTTTTCTCTTCCTAGACTTAAGCCTTGTCTATGCTGTGATCTCCCCTTTCCCCATTTCCCTTCTTCGTAATGTCCGCTAGTTTTAAATGCACTTATCATTCCTATCCTTCTTTCTTCTTGTTCTTTTGCCCTTCCATTTTGAATTGAGCTGTATTTTTCCCTCTTCCTCTCCGTCATTTTACCTCTCACTGTCCCTACCACCTCCCCCCTTCTCTGACCTCTGCCCCAGCCCTCTTCCACCCCAGCCCCTCGCCCTCTCTGCCACCCAGATCCCACTCCCTCACCCCCTGGCCCTATTGACCTCAACGCCCCTACCACCCCTTTACCTTCCACCCCCACCCCGTCCTGTAACCCGCCATGCCACAACACCCCCTCTACCCCTTTCCCTCCCTCCACCCTCACCCAGCTCCCACACTCAGCCCCTCTCACTGCCCCCGCACCCCTCACCCTCTCTTCCCCTCCACTCCCCCTACTCCCACCCCTTCAGCAACCTCCCAGAAATCCTATATTGTGAGGTTATTGTCCCATACGAGACGCGGATAAACAACTCGTGCTGCAAAATTTCCTTTTGTGGATATTCCATCTTGTGCACGTGCGTGAGAGTGACTGTGTGTGTGCGAGGGGGATAGAGAAGGAGGAAACGGAAGAATCTATACGGAGAGAGGGGGAGGCAGAGATAGCGAAGAAGGGAGAGGGAGAGATACCAAAGAAGGGGCGAGGGATAGAGAGAGAAGAGGGGCGAGGAAGAGAGAGTGAAGGATGGAAAAGGACAGTAGGCGAAGGGATAGAAGTATAGGAATGAGAAGAAAACTAAGAGGGATGGAATAGCATATAACTTGAGACGAGAAAGAGAGAAAGTAGAGAAGGGAAGATAGATCGATGATTCAAATGTGGTGAGATGATTGTATATAAGAATATATATATATATATATATATATATATATATATATATATATATATATATATACATATATATATATATATATATTTATATATATATATATATATATATATATATATATATATATATATATATATATATATATATATATATATATATATATATATATATATATATGGAGAGAGAGAGAAATAGCGAAGAAAGGAAAGGAAGAGGTTGGCGAAAGACAAAAAAATAAAGTCTGACGAATTGAGAAAAAGAAATCGGAGAGAGAGAAGCAAAAATTGATCACCTTTTGACATTAGTGGTGACTTCCCTATTACATCCCCTAAAGAAGTATGAACATCATTTACGTTATCTGGAACTTGTTCAAGAGAGACACGGATTTACTCGAAGAACAAAGAGAAGATTAAAAACAGAAGATCTTTGATGTATAAAGGAAGGGGAAGGGAGAGAAGCAGTTTGTTTATAAGCAACATAAATAAGGGCGGGAGTAAGAGAGAGATACGGACAATATTTGATGCAATCTAATAGGGTTATTTATATGCCACAGGGACGTGCATTGCATTGCTGTTGTTATCGTTATCATTATCGTCATGAATATCGCTTCAAACATCGTTTCAAAGTTAACGATTTTATTGGCAATTTTCATTACTATGAATGAGATTCTTACTTTAATTACATTCACTACTTTCATTGTTGATTTTGTTATCACTTTTATTACTATTGTGAAGGTATTTCGAACTTCGCCTCTAGAAGACGTTGCAGAATCCAGACGATTTCCATTTACCTGCGTCAGACAAGAATTCTTTTTTATCCTTTCCTCCGGGCTCACTTTTCGGTTCCCACTCTTCTCGTCTTAGTCGCTACTCCTCTTCAACCTCATTTTCTAAGCTTTGCTGACCCTGAAGTTTCCACTTTTTATTTGGCGCTTTTAATCGAATTGATTCACTTTCTAATTGTTGTTTCTAAGAATTAAATTTATTTTTCCAATTCTGCATCTTGTAAACGTACGTTATACAATATAATATAATATAATATATATATATATATATATATATATATATATATATATATATATATATATATATATATATATATATATGAATCATTTAATTTTACCGTACACATTATTGCATGCGTGTTTTACATACTTGACATAAATCATTTGTCTTGATCTAATTATCTTATCGTTGTCGTTTACTTTCTCTGTGATATTTATTCATCACATTTTAATCATTTGTATTTACAGATTATGATAATTGAAAGAAATGATGTCAAACCGAACCGCCGAAACAATCACAAGAGATCTGTCTGTACTCGTCACCTCCTCCCCCTTGGATTTACCTCAGCCTGTGACGTTATTAGAACAAAGGTTGTACAGAACAAACACCCTATTACTTGCTTTGGTCATTTTCTGGACGTTGACTTTATTCAGCATTTTTTTTTTTTTTTTTTTTTTTTTTATCTTCATTGTTTTCGAGTGCCTTAGACGCAATATATTTTACACCTTCAGGGTACGGCGTTCTTTCCGTCCCGGTATTTACCTTCAATTTCTTTTGTCTCGGAATTAATGTTATAAGCTTTGTTAATCAGCGAACTTGAATAATATTTCTCATATTGGAATCTTTAGTAAAGGTTGGTAATCAAAGTGCATAAAAAGCTTTTACGTTAATAGCTTTAATACAATCAAACGGTTTCAGCATCTGTTTTACTTTGCTCAGTCGTGTTTAAATGATAAGCTCATCCACGAGTACTTTAATGATATTATCCCCGCATCACGGGAAGCTTCAGCTGACTATATGGGGCTCTGGTGTCAGTCAGGCAACTCACTAAAGACTGGACCATCCTTACACACATGGTGGCAGCGGTCGGATAGGAGTACTTTGGGCGTGGCTGGAACTACAAGGCACTCACTAAAGGCCCTTTTTGGTGCGTCCCGGAGCTCCAAACACTTTGATATATGTTTGATGTTGTATCATGTTCGCTACAAAACACGATTATCATTGAAGTTTGTACTGGCATACAAAATTTTGAAGAAATGAGAAATTATTTTATTAATTTCACCAAAGATAAATCAATAGAAAACCTTTAAAGTACCTAACATGTAGGTATGATATTTAACTACAAGCAAAATATTGTAGTCTTCAAATGGCCTCTACAAATATGATGGTTTAAACACACTCCTTTTTGCTGTGCAAGGAACTTTCAAATGTATTTCTCAGATTTAGTCGACATTCTTTCGTTATTACATTCATTGTTCTTCATATGAAAAGTGGAAATTGCATGAGGTTTTGCATCTCATCGCATCCACCGTGAGTGAGCTCTGTGTCCGAATCAGATACCTAGGTAATACCAATTATCAGAGGTATTTACTTGTCTTATTAATGAAATCAAATCAGTGAATCAAGATTCACAACCTATTGTGATATTATCTGAGCCTTCAAAGTTGTATCACAGAGGCGCAAAATGATTTTGAAGACATTCATCCCACCGAAGTCAATACCACGTCATATGATTCGGACTCGTTGAAAACTCTTACCATATCGTTGCAGCGACCGTCATAATTGACCAAATTTTACCCGTATCGAGTAAACATGTGTTTGATATACTGATAAAATCACACAGGAACATTTATGCACCAATAAAATAGAATTTTGGATCAAGAAACGTACGATGCGATTCGTAATAAATGAAAATATAAACTCCTATCAGAGCCTGCGTGAAATACATCTGGAAAATACCGCGCTCTGAATGGAAGGCCGGAGTGTATCACATTGTTTCAAGGAAGGGGCATCCGCTGTGATACAAAAAGAAAAATGTTTCACCAGGTTCCAATAATGTGCGCTTAAGGGGTAAACATGTATCAAAGTATATCAAACTGTTCGGAGTTTCGGGGAGATTACAAAATAGGCCTTAACATTAGTCTACTCCATGACACAACCGTCTTACGCACACGCAGTAATTGTGCAGTGAACAAGGCACACTGCATTGAGAGATGCAGCAGATCTTGAGTGAGACTGCATCGATGCAGATCACAAAGAATTTGTGTCGATGCACAGTCATGTTGGCATTTTCATTTGACGCTATTAAGTACAGTATAGTTACCTGAGTAGATTCTTTCTAATGGGTATGTCGCCTGGGAGATCATGGGGAGAATCAGCTGTGATGCTTTCATTCACATCCGCATGTGCAGCTGTCTCAGAGAAAGCAAGTGCAAAAGTCCCCAGCTCTAGCTGGACGATCAGGATAATGCCGTTGGTCACAATTGTTATCCAGGAAGAATTCACCTAGGGACTAATGCCACGTGGCCGACTTAATCGCTTAATTTTATCCAGGAGTTTGACATCATTTGAGCTGCTCGTGCGAGTGAACTGAAGACAAAAAAAAAAAAAAAAAGTCATTTGAAGCCTGCACTGGAATCATCCTCTTCTCGGAAAGCACCTTGTGAAACTCAGCAGATATTTGGTTCCCTTTAACTTAAAGCCTCCTAATTCCGGACGCAATCAAACAAGGGAGAATTTATGAAAAGTTGTTAGACTTCCATAATTTTCTCGTGCAGCCTGGATGTAAGTGTAGTCAGTAGGTGATGTCTTGAGGACTTTAATAAGCTAATCCAGGCTTCCATACCCTGGTTCCTCTTCAGCATTGTCATTAGCATTGTTATTATCCCTATAATTGTTTCATTATATTATAATTGCTGTTGTTACTATTATTGGTATTATTGTTACTATCATTCTCATTATTACTACTACTAGTACAGTAACTACTAAGATAAATTGTAATTGCTGTTTTATCATTGCTGTTTCATTAA
>NC_091563.1:24651963-24654463 GCF_042767895.1 Penaeus vannamei
ATATTCCTTATTCCTGTTTCTATTTTTTTCATCCTCATTAACACCGTTTTCCCTACATCCTAATTTTTCGTTATTTAATTTCTTTTCTTTTGATTTATCATTATTATTGTTGTTGTTATCGTTGTTGTTGTTGTTATTGTTATTATTATTATTTTTATTATTATTGTTGTTGTTGTTGTTTTTGTTTTGTTGTTGTTGTTGTTATCATTATCATTATTATTATTATTATTATTATTATTATTATTATTATTATTATTATTATTATTATTATTATTATTATTATTATTATTATTATTATCATTATTATCATTATTGTTATTATTAACATTATTATTATTATTATTATTATCATCATAGGATTACCTGCTTTATAAATCTTTCTCTGTTATCCTTCTTCCTCTTCGTTTTCCATCTTCTATCACCTTTTCATTCTCGTATTTCTTTTTCTTTCTGTTTCTTATCCTTTTTTTCTTTCTTTCTTTCTGTGTTTCTCTTGTTCTTTATTGTTTCATTTCTATTCCCTTTTTTACACCTTCACTTCCTCCTCCTTAGTTCCTCCACCTCCTCTCCCTTCTCTTCTCCTCCTTTTCTTTTTCTCTCGTTTCCTCTTGCTTCCCCTTGCCTATTTCTCTTCCTCTTCTTCCTGCCTCTCCTTTCTTACTTCCCCTCCTTCTCCTCTTCCTCCCCCTACTCCTTTTCCTCCTCTTCCTCCTCCTCATTCTCTCCCTACTTCCCCTTCTCCTCTCCTTATTCTCTCTCTCCTTCCTCTTCTCTTCTTCCTCCTCTACGTCCTTCCCACCGTATCCTCCTCCTCCTTCCGCGGCTCCTTCTTTGCTTCTCTCCCCTCTTTGTCCTCATGTTTTGCTTTTTCTACCGTTTCCTCCTCCTCACTCTCTTGTTTTCATCTTTATATACTTCCCTCTTCCTTCTCCTCCACCGTTTCTTCTTCCTCTTGCTTTCCTCTTCTTCCTCCCCCTTTTCCTTTTCCTTGCCTCTCTCTGCCTTTTCTTTTTCATCATCCTCATTTTCCTCTTACTCTCCTCTAACTTTTCCTCTTGCTTTTCCTCCTTTTATTCCTCTTGCTTTCCTCTCTCCACCTTTTTCTCCTCTTCCTCTTCTTCTTGCTTTCTTTACTCTACCTTTTCCTGTTTCTCATTTTCTTTCTCTTGCTTTCCTCTCTCTACCTTTTCCTGTTTCTCATTTTCTTTCTCTTGCTTTCCTCTCTCTACCTTTTCCTCCTTCTCCACCTTCTTTCTCTTGTTTTCTTTACTCTACCTTTTCTCCTACCTCTTTTTCTTCCTCTTGCTCTCCTCTCTCCACCTTTTCCTCCTCCTCCTCCACCTTCTTCCTCTTGCTTTCTTTACTCTACCTTTTCCTCCCTCTCCTTTTCTTCCCCTTGCTTTCCTCTCTCTACCTTTTCCTCTTCCTCCACCTTCTTTCTTTAGTTTCTTTACTCTACCTTTTCCTCTTCCTCCTTTTCTTCCTCTTGCTTTCCTCTCTCTACCTTTTCCACTTCCCCCGTCCTCATCCCCTTCTTCATAATCTGAATCATTAATCGACTGATCGTTATTTGTGTCTCAAAAGAAAGGCAGCGGAGCATCAGACACATTTCCATTTAATCTTCCTAAATGAATTTGCTAAATTATTTTCCTCAAAGAGAAACACACACACACATACATACACACATACGCACGCGCGCACACACACACACACACACACACACACACACACACACACACACACACACACACGCACGCACACACACGCACGTACACACACACACACACACACACACACACACACACACACACACACACACACACACACACACACACACACACACAAACGCACAAACACTCACACACACACAAAAAAAAAAAAAACCGGCCAGGAAATCAAGCGGGATTCTGGCTCTGGTTTTGAAGTCTTGGAACTTTGTTGTAGAGGAAATGTGGTTAAAAGATAGAAGAAAAATAAGTCGGAAAATAAGGTTTGCTGAACGCTTTCTGTATCTCGAAATATATAAAAGATATATATTTCTGTTCTATTGTATTTTGTTGCTGGGAGGGTCAGACAGACAGATAGATAGACAGATTGATGTATAGATGGAAAGATAGATAGATGGATAGACAGACACAGAGATAGAAGAATATACGAATAGACAGCTGCAGATATTGATAGATGTATTTAGATATAGACAAATTTAGATATAAAGAGAAAGAAAGAGAAAGGAGAAAGGAGAGAGTGTGTGTGCGTTCCTTCTGCGTCTAGAAAAACAGACACACAGGTGAGACAGACAGACAGACGCGCAGACAGACATGTACAGATATATAGATAGATAGATATAGTGAGTGAGAGATAGATAGAGAGACTGCGAGAAATAGGGAGAGACATAGAGACAAACAAAGAAATAGTTACCATTATCATCGTCACCATTACACTTATTGTTATCAACTAACTTTATCTTTATTATCGTTATCAGTACTATCATCATATTTGT
>NC_091563.1:24674463-24676963 GCF_042767895.1 Penaeus vannamei
CATACTATTAGCGATAATAGTAATTATGATAATGATGATATCGATAATGCGAATTATAACAGCAATATTAGTAGTGTTAATGATAATCATAATAGGATAATAGTGATAATAATGATAATAATAAGATTGATAGTAACAACTATAATAATAATAATAAAAATTATAATAATGATGATGATGATGATGATGATGATGAAGATGATAATAATAATGATAAGAAGAATGATAATGATTATACTAATAATAATTATAATAATAATAATAATGATAATAATAACAATAATAATAATAATAATAACAATAATAATAATAATAATAATAATAATAATAATAATAATCATAATAATAACAACTACAATACTACTACTACTACTACTACTACTACTACTACTACTACTACTACAAATAATAATAATAATAATAATGATAATAATAATGATAATAATGATAATAATAATAATCATCATGATAGTAATAATAATGATAAGAATGACAATGATGATAACAGTTATCATCATCATTATTATATTAATTATTTTAATAACAATATCTATAACAATTATTATGATAATGATAATAATGATAATAGTAATGGCAGTAATCATAAAAATAGTAATAATGATAATACTAATGGTACTACTACTACTAATGATAATGATAATAATAACAGTTATTATCATAATCATTATTATAATCTTCATTATCATCAATAATAATATTAGCAATGTTGATAATGATAATGATAATAATGATAATTATGATAATGATAATAATGATGATTATGATAATCATCATCGTCATCGTCATCGTTATCATCAAAATGGTAATAATAATAATAATAATAAATATAATAATAATAAATATAATAATAATAATAATAATGATAATAATAATAATGATAATAATAATAATAATAATAATAATAACAATAGTAATAACAATGATAATGATAATAGTAATAATAATAATAGTAATAATAATAATGATAATAACAACAACAATAATAATAATAAAATAATAATGATAATAATAACAATGATAATAATAATAATAATAATAATACTTATAATAATAATAATAATAATAATAATAATAATAATAATAATAATAATAATAATAATAATAATAATAATAATACAAACAATAATGATAATGATGATAATAATATCAATGATAATATACTGCATAAAGAGAATTTCATCAGTATCCTATCCTATTCATATATGGAAGTTAAAAAAATGATTGAAATGAATAGATGAATAAATAAATTGATGAACAGAGAAAGTTACTCCTTGAAAGAAGGAAATCTTTGGATTATCTCTTTCTCACTTTTCAAGCTGTCGTCATAGCTTCCTTCTTGTTGTATTTGTTGGTGGCATTGTTGCTCCTCTTGATCTTGTTCCTATGTTGTTGTTTTTTCTTTTCTTTTCTTTTCGTTTTCCATTTTCTTTGCATATTCTGCTTCTTTTTTCTCCTTCTCCTCCTCCTATTTCCTCTGCTTTTTCTTCTCCTCCTCCTCGTCCTTTTACTTCTCCTCCTCCTTCTTCTTTTTTGTCTTCTTCATCTTGGTTCTCTCTTTCTTCTATCGCTTTTTCCTTCTCCTCCTCTTCCACTTCTCCCTCCCCCCTCTTCTCATCCTCCCTATCCCACTGCCTGTATTCTTCTCTTTCCTGTATCCATTCCCTTCTTCTAACTCCAATCACACGTAAAACTGTTTCTGTTCCAATCTTCTTCGTCAATACTCTGTCAAGATTAATCTCCCACAACCTCTTCATCTCTGTCCTCGCAGCGAATGCAAATCAGTGTCTTTCCACGAATTCTGCAATCGACCGTCCAGCGCGAGCTTAAACTCGTGAAGGAACGT
The DNA here is from genome assembly GCF_042767895.1 of Penaeus vannamei. Classification (NCBI taxonomy): domain Eukaryota; kingdom Metazoa; phylum Arthropoda; class Malacostraca; order Decapoda; family Penaeidae; genus Penaeus; species Penaeus vannamei. Next base: position 24,676,328 of record NC_091563.1, read on the forward strand.
CAGTTTCAGTGACTAATCAGGTGCTCTTTTGTATTGTCTGCGTGTGCATGTTTGTTTGTATTTCTTTGTTTGTGCGTGTGAGTGTGTAGCCACTCTCTTTTTTACGAACTTTTCTATAACAAATCAGACTGATTTCTGAATAAAAAAAATCAGTAAAAATAATAATAGAATTAACAAATATCAATTTGATATAATGAAAAATGTAAGGAATGGCCGAAGGAATATATACTCGAATTAGTGAATATATAAATAACTGAACAGATAAAGAGAATCAATTTTAAAGAAATAATAATAAATAAACCATTTTTTAATTCCTTACATTTATATCAACCCAAAACTTTCAGCTATTTCACTTCCACGTCTCCGAATCCGCGTCCTTAATTACGCCTTATCAGAACTCCGTGAACTGAAAAGTCAGAGGACAAAAAATCGGACAATTTGTAGTAAACATCTTATCGTGAAAAAATAGAAAAAAATATATGTCTCAGATTCATCTTCGTCGGAGAAAAAAGAGAAGGGAAGACGGAAAAAGTCGTATTTCGTACACAGTCCTGTCCATTTCTCTACGCTCTCTGGTCTAAGAGTATTAAAAAATATGTATAACCAGCAGCCTTGTGTCGGATAAGCTGACACCGA
>NC_091563.1:24720303-24722803 GCF_042767895.1 Penaeus vannamei
TTCCCCAGACTCTTCGATCTTGACCCTCCTCCTGAGACCTGATTCAGATCTTGTTCGTTCCGTCTTTCTAAACTATATAAACTTGCCAAAGTTCTCTCCTAGCATCCATTTCGGTTTATTATTTGTCTGAAAAAGAAAAAGAGTAAGAAACGTTACATTTATTTTCAATTCCTTTTGTGTTTGACTTAATTTTCATATATATATATATATATATATATATATATATATATATATATATATATATATATATATATATATATATATATATGTATATGTATACACATACATACATGCACACACACACACACACGTATATATATACATACATATATATATATATATATATATATATATATATATATATATATATATATATATATATATATATATATATATATGTATGTATGTATATATATATCTTTATCTATCTACTTATTTATGCATATATATGTTTATACATATTTACATATACATATGTATATATACATAGATAAATAAATCTACATATATATATTTATTTATATATATATATGTTTATACATATTAATATATATATATATATATATATATATATATATATATATTTGTATGTTTATATATATTTACATATACAGACAGACAGAGAGGGAGAGGAGGGGCGAAGAAGAAAAGGGAAAAAGAACAGGAAACAATCATCAAACAAGCAAATGGAAAGAGCCCGATATGATGATAACGAAACAGTCAGTTAAAAAGCGACAACGAACGAGTAAAAAAGGGGGGAAGAGAGAGTGGAAGGGCAGTCATTGGTCAAGCAATTTCAAAATTAAATGGACAGAGAATGAAAAGTGAATTCTTGCAGAGACAGATACCAGGAAAGAGAGAAAATGAAAAGAATAAGAAGAAGTGAGAGAGAGAGAGAGAGAGAAGGGGAGAGAGAGAGAGAGAGAGAGAGAGAGAGAGAGAGAGAGAGAGAGAGAGAGAGAGAGAAACAATCAGCGATCGAACCGCGAGATAAAATGTCTAATTCCCTTCCCACCTTCGACACGCGAGTAAACGAGACCGTAAAATAAATACTCGCTCAGATGATATCGACTCGAGGGAAATTTGCATCGTTATTGGCCATAAATACGAAGTTGCTCTCGGCCCGTTTCGCCAAGGCCGGGCGGCGGAGGCCTTTCGGGCGAGGTGTGGCCTTGCTTTGATGTTGTTGTGTGCGTTGATATACATCGATGTATACATGAAGCAACAGATGCCACCAAACAGATGAACCAATGATAACCAATGCTTGAGTCAACATATACAGTAGATGAACAAATGGTATTTAGATAAAGAAATAGGTAGACACTTAACAAAGACAGAAAGTAAAAGACAACTATATAAACGAAGCAACAAATTAAGAAGAAACATGAATATCAGCGAAGATGGGACTAAAAAGGTAGACAGAATAACAAGGTTTATGAGACGGACTGATAAAGGTGGAGACATAAAGCAATAAATGTTTAGATGAAGGGCATAACGGGCAGACTAACGGACTAATTATAAAAAAGGCAAGTTAACAGACAGGTAAATTAAGTAACAGACAAGATAAGAAGAAAGTATGCTTATTGGGTATTGGTTGGTGTATAGACGTAGTAATATTTTACAGAACAAAAGATAATCGAAAGTTGAGTTAGCAAACAGGTGGAAGAATTAATTAATAAATAGATGATGAATAGGCAGATTACCGAATACAAGAAATCAGATATAGATAAGTATATGTATTTATGTCTATGTATGTATATACCTATACATATATGCATTTATATATATATATATATATATATATATATATATATATATATACTTATACACATATGTATATGCATATATATACATAAATGTACATATATATATATAAATATATACCAGTTGCCGTGGAACTTCCAAGCGGGAAGCGGAAGACTATGATAAATCTCAACACCAACTTTACCAGAAAAAAAAAATCTCAGGGTTGGCAAAATAAGCGATGAATTTCAGTTTAATATTGATAGTGGAAAAGCACAATCGTTTCGGGTTGACTTCACCCATTTTCGATGTGACATTAACTGTAAATAAGAAACCATTGTGAGTATATACAGTTACATCATTAATTAGTAACATTTCTGTTAATGACAATTAATACATATATAATATACAAGATGAATTAAAAATAGCAAAATCATATGAAATTCTATAGTACAAGGTAAAGAATATTTATACTATTAATATAATATCACAATTATAGAGGTAAATTGACTTTCCATCTTATAAAATTGATCACAATGAGAGAACATAAAATGATTTGGACCAATCATCACCCCTGACGAGAGCCAGTTGCAAATATTGCTCGATAAAATAAAAATTCTAGCTTTAATCAAACCGTAAGATTAAATGAAAGTATTTGACATACTATAAAAGAAGCAATATATATATATATATATATATATATATATATATATATATATATATATATATATATATACATTCATACCAACCTAAATAG
>NC_091563.1:24730303-24732803 GCF_042767895.1 Penaeus vannamei
ATTCTCCTCCTTTTCTCATCCCCCTGTACGTACAAGTCCCTGGGTGTTTTTATCTGGGTCAGTGCCCCATGTTGCCTCCTGTGCAGCACGAGCGGTAGACACAGAAACGAGTGGTAAAATGAGGGCAAAAGAGCGAAAAGGAAACAAAAGACGAAAGTAAAATAAAATACCCCAATAGCTCAATCAAAAGATGAGTAAAAGATAAGTAATAGGTAAGTAAAAGGTAAGTAATAAGTAAGTAAAAGATGAGTAAAAGATAAGTAAAAGGTAAGTAAAAGATGAGTAAAAGATAAGTAAAAGGTAAGTAATAGGTAAGTAAAAGATGAGTAAAAGGTAAGTAAAAGATGAGTAAAAGGTAAGTAAAAGATGAGTAAAAGGTAAGTAAAAGATGAGTAAAAGGTAAGTAAAAGATGAGTAAAAGGTAAGTAAAAGAGTAAAAGATGAGTAAAAGGTAAGTAAAAGATGAGTAAAAGGTAAGTAAAAGATGAGTAAAAGGTAAGTAAAAGATGAGTAAAAGGTAAGTAAAAGATGAGTAAAAGGTAAGTAAAAGATGAGTAAAAGGTAAGTAAAAGATGAGTAAAAGGTAAGTAAAAGATGAGTAAAAGGTAAGTAAAAGATGAGTAAAAGGTAAGTAAAAGATGAGTAAAAGGTAAGTAAAAGATGAGTAAAAGGTAAGTAAAAGATGAGTAAAAGGTAAGTAAAAGATGAGTAAAAGGTAAGTAAAAGATGAGTAAAAGGTAAGTAAAAGATGAGTAAAAGGTAAGTAAAAGATGAGTAAAAGGTAAGTAAAAGATGAGTAAAAGGTAAGTAAAAGATGAGTAAAAGGTAAGTAAAAGATGAGTAAAAGGTAAGTAAAAGATGAGTAAAAGGTAAGTAAAAGATGAGTAAAAGGTAAGTAAAAGATGAGTAAAAGGTAAGTAAAAGATGAGTAAAAGGTAAGTAAAAGGTAAGTAAAAGATGAGTAAAAGGTAAGTAAAAGATGAGTAAAAGGTAAGTAAAAGTCACTTGGAGCGGACGAGCGAGCGCACATTCAATTCCCAGGAAATTTCCCGATCGTACTTTGCATAAACCTTGCCCTAACAAGCACTGGGTTCGTCTTATTCCTTATCGTTCCTTTATTTGACTCAAACATACACACAAACATGGCACAGCATTAAGTGTTAATTTTTGGGGCAAAAAATTGAGATTTAGGAAGCCTTCATGTGTGTGATATAGTCGTAATTTGTGCAATGAAGAACCAAAAGTAGGCAGAGACGAAAGAAAAACAATGGACGAGAAAATAAGCAGAGAGAGAGAGAGACAGAGAGACAGAGAGACAAACCGAGAGATAGAGAGAGAGAGAGAGTGAGTGAGTTGACGCGCGCCTGCTTCTCACTTCGCCCTCCGACTCTCGGGGTTGAGGGAAAGCTTGAGCATCCTGTCGTGCTCCCCTTGTCGAGAGAGAGAGAGAGAGAAAGAGAGTTTAATTAAGACGAAAAACAGAGTTATCAACAAGCATCCGCATCCCAAATTATATAGATATAAAACCGAATAAGGCAAGAACAACAAGGGGAGCACGACAGGATGCTCAAGCTTTCCCTCAACCCCGAGAGTCGGAGGGCGAAGTGAGAAGCAGGCGCGCGTCAACTCACTCTCTCTCTCTCTCTCTCTCTCTCTCTCTCTCTCTTTCGCAGTTTCATTTTTTTCTCTATTTTTTATTCTTCTTGTCGACATAGTTTAGAGAGAGAGAGGCAACGACGGAGAAATTTATTTTTATATATAGATAAAAAGAAATAGAGAGGGTAATAACTTTTTCTGTTATGTTATGAGCTTTTGACGTGACTCCTCGTCGACATAGTTTAGAGGAAGAGAGAGAGAGAGAGAAAGGGGGGTGGGGGCAAAGACAGAGATAGATGGATATATAGATAGACAGGGTAATAACTACATCCCTGTTATAAGGGCTCTCTTGAAGTGCCTCCTCGTCGACATAGTTGGAGTTGAACTTTGTGTCTTTGTCCAATAACGATGCAAATTCCCATCAGTTGGTATCATCTGAGCATCCAATCATTGCATGGTCTCCTTTGCCCTTATGAAGACAGAGTCGACACAGATAATTTCGTTCATTATTCCATCCTTTAGTGTGTACTTTTATCCTCACGTCTTATGATTATTGTCAGTATTTGAGTTTTTGTTGTTGTCTTGGTTCCTGGTTTAAACTGAGAAAAGAAATATGAGAGCATAGGAAGAACATTTGTCACGAGAAGTATATCGCATCTCATGAGGTGTTAATTATTTAGGATCTATTAGGATAAGGGAATCCTATAAAGCACTATTATACTATAGAGGAAAAAAATATAATGAGCAAGTATTTCTTTTTCCGGACTAAATAGGAAAGTTCTTATGCTTCGGACACATTCATGCAGTCGGACCTGAATTGAAATCTAACTTGGCCCGTGATTCGGGTGCTTCAGTCGTAATCGTTGAGTGGCCTTAATAACAACTTGCGATGATTGAAATTGAT
>NC_091563.1:24742803-24745303 GCF_042767895.1 Penaeus vannamei
AACTCAGCACTCCTGTACACCCTGCAATTTTGAAGGATCCTCCAACGAGTGCTAACAAGTATGTGGTCGATCTCCTTGGCTGTGTTACCCGCATCGCTGTACCATGTCCAGCGATGTGGGTCTGGGCGCTGGTACCAGGAGCCAGAAATCCTCAATTTCTGGGACCTAGAACAGTAGTTAACCGGCTTGCAAATATTTTTATATTTTATAACATACATTTATAGGTATAACTTGCGGTTCTGCTTCACAACTTTTATAAAATAATTCATGATATTAGTATGGAAGAAGGGAAGTAAAATGAATGTGTCTGTAATGAACGAAAACTGGCTGAACGCGCGTGCAAGAACTAAGAATATTTAGTTTTTCAGCAAGCAGGTCTTTGTCAATATACGTGAGTGTACATACATAGAATGAGAGAGGAAGACAAAGAGAGACAGAGAGCACAAGGAAGAGAGAGAGAGAGAGAGAGAGAGAGAGAGAGAGAGAGAGAGAGAGAGAGAGAGAGAGAGAGAGAGGGTGGGGTATTAGAGGGGAAATTAGAATGAAAGGTATATATAAGTCCGATAGAGGCGAGGAGGTGGATCGTTTTTTAATCATTCTTTCAGTCTTTTTTATTTTATTTCACCTTTTTATATAACTGGGCAAATCTGAGGCAAGTGAAACATTTATCTATATAAACGCTGAGACACTAAATCATATAGAATATAGAATACAATTCAAATATAATATCTCGCCCAGAGAAAAACCTTTCTGACATAAAAGAAACGTAGAGGAAAAAGGGAATCTGGAGCATATTGCTAAAGGAGAAAGATAGCGATACAAAGGATATTGGATAAGGATGGATATAGATAACAGACAGGCAGCAATAGACATACATTTATAGGACTATGTGCACACACACGCACACACACACACACACACACACACACACACACACACACACACACACACACACACACACACACACACACACACACACACACACACACACAAACAAACACACATACAAAGACAAACACTCACACACACGCGCACACAAAGACAAACACACAGACACACGTACACACATACACACACATGCACTCACACACTCACACACTCACACACACACATAAAACATAACTCTTTATTGTAATAGCATCACACTCATTAACACAAAGTAAAATATTTCTACTAATTACCCCAATTAACAAGGTTTTCGCAAAATCCGGTTCATGATTATCGCTCACCCCTCTACCTTGCACCGGTATCATACGCAGATTCTGATTAATTGTATATTAATGACTTTGGACACAAGGGAAGGAATTTCAAAAGGAGGAAAGAAAGAAAGAGAGAAAGGCAGGAGAAAAAAGAAGTTTGTAATTTATAGCCGCGAAAAGAGAAATTCAAAGGAGTGACTCGTGCATTGCGTTCTATTGAAATCCTTGATGAATCTTAGAATGAAACTTGAATTAATTGGATGCAGAGTTATTTTTTTTCTCTTTCCTTCTGAGAGAAGAAAGACGAAGAAGAAGAGAGAGAAGATACGTAGGCTGCATGATGATCTGAGTTTTAATTGACATACATATACAGGTACACACGTTTGAATACGCACAAGCATATGTGCATGAAGTGTTTGGATTTTTTACGAGTGCAAAGGTATAGATCAATGAACGTATAAATATTTGGATCCAAAAATTGTAAACACATACACACAAACATGAATAATGTTTATACATATATGAAAATCTTTGTTTTTAGACAAACACACACACACACACACACACAAACAAACACTCATAAACAAAGATATAAACACAGACACTCACTCACAAACACTCATACAAATATCAACACACACACACACAATAAACAACACTCAAAAATTGATCACAAAAACACATACACACATGATTAGACACACACACACACACACACACACACACACACACACACACACACACACACACACACACACACACAACACAAAGAGCTCCAGACTCTGCAGTAGCAACAATAACTTTTCCATTTGTTCAGTAACTCTATTGGACCGCCGTGTTCAGCAAGTAATATAGGTTAGTGTTGTGTTATTGTCGCCTGTGGCAACGCAAACTTCACTCGGGACAAGATGATGGCAATCTATGCTGTTTAGTTCCAATTTTTGTCATCGTGAATATTGTTTTTGTTTTGGGATTGAATGATTATAATGTGCTAATAGTGGGTAGGGATGTTACATTAACAACGATAATGATATTGTAATGATAATAATAATTATATGTATAACAATATGATAATGGTAATTATAGTGATAATGATAATAATAATAATAAACAAAATAATAGTGATAAGGATAATAAAAATATTGATAATAATAGTAGTTAATATTAAAAGTAATGATAATAATGATACTAATTATGATAATAATAATATCAATAATGATAACAATAACAACAATAAAAGTAATAATGAATGAAAATAATAGAAAGGATGATAATGGTAATGATTATTATATTCATTATCA
>NC_091563.1:24793126-24795626 GCF_042767895.1 Penaeus vannamei
CTCCTGTTAGGGTGGTCGGTAAACAGATGAAGCTTTGTTCCTCCTGTTACGGTGGTCGGTAAACAGATGAAGCTTTGTTCCTCCTGTTAGGGTTGTCGGTAAACAGATGAAGCTTTGTTCCTCCTGTTAGGGTTGTCGGTAAACAGATGAAGCTTTGTTCCTCCTGTTAGGGTGGTCGGTAAACAGATGAAGCTTTGTTCCTCCTGTTAGGGTGGTCGGTAAACAGATGAAGCTTTGTTCCTCCTGTTAGGGTGGTCGATAATCAGATGAAGCTTTGTTCCTCCTGTTACGGTGGTCGGTAAACAGATGAAGCTTTGTTCCTCCTGTTAGGGTGGTCGGTAAACAGATGAAGCTTTGTTCCTCCTGTTACGGTGGTCGGTAAACAGATGAAGCTTTGTTCCTCCTGTTAGGGTTGTCGGTAAACAGATGAAGCTTTGTTCCTCCTGTTAGGGTTGTCGGTAAACAGATGAAGCTTTGTTCCTCCTGTTAGGGTGGTCGGTAAACAGATGAAGCTTTGTTCCTCCTGTTAGGGTTGTCGGTAAACAGATGAAGCTTTGTTCCTCCTGTTAGGGTGGTCGGTAAACAGATGAAGCTTTGTTCCTCCTGTTAGGGTGGTCGGTAAACAGATGAAGCTTTGTTCCTCCTGTTAGGGTGGTCGGTAAACAGATGAAGCTTTGTTCCTCCTGTTAGGGTGGTCGGTAAACAGATGAAGCTCTATGTAAATGCAGCTGCCAGGTATCGAGGCATAAACATTCATACCTTCGTAGCGCAGCCGCACGAAGCAGGGCAGTTGATTTCAGGTAAAGTCAGATCTGTCAAATAATAATTTTGTATGTCTGGTTGACTGCAAGGGAATAAAAAGCAGATATGTTCTTATTTATATGAATATGTACAAAACATATTATATACAAAAAATATTGTATCATTAAATTCAACATCAAAAGTAATGATGATGATAAAAATGATAATAGTAACAATATCAATAACAATTACATTAACAACAATAATAACCATAATTTTCATCATTATAGTACTGACAGAACTGTAACAAAACCGACAAGAACAACAAAGCACTAATAATACCAACGATGTTATTTACAATAGACAAACATAACTGCACTGTTACTGCTAACAGTTATCATAATAATTATCTACTTATAACTTCATTGTCATATTCATAATCATAAGAAAAACAATACTCATTACCATATTCAGGACCATGTAACGTTTGCTTAAATTTGATGCTTGTGAAATACATCATATACCAAAAAATGTGCGCACAATTCGCTGCATCTTTCCCCCAGGCAATTCAGCTTCCAATATTCACAATATTCATAATCAATGACACAGGAACTGTTGCCAGGGAGTTATTTAACGATTATTGGCATTTGTAAAAGCGTAGGGAAGGTGCCACGTGATGTACAGCCGATTTGATCAGTGAAAACAAGCTTTTTGAATGAGGTTTATGCGTGAATAATGAAGGGAAGGGGGAAGAGAAGGAGAGAGAGAGACGGACAATAGAAAAACAGACAGTCTGATATAGAAATATAGATTATAATGATTATAATGAATTCAATAATAATGAACATCATGATAAAAACAATAGTGATTGTGATAATAATCAAAATAACAATGGCATTCATGATAATGGTTTCATTTTTAAAAATGTATTTCTTTTATTCTATTACGATTATTGCCGTTCTTATAATCATATTACTACTGCTACTAGTACTACTAATAATAATTATAATAAAAATTTTAATAATAAAAAATTATAGTAATAATAATGACAATAATAATAATGATAATGATAACTAACGATAATGATTATTAGTACTATCATCATGTTGATAATACAATTATAATTGATGATAATACTGATAATGATGATAACAATAATAATGATAATAATAATAATGATAATGATAATAATAATGATAATAACGATAAAGATAATGAAAATAAAAATACAAATGGTTATAAATACATTAGTAAAACCCTTAAATAAGAACAATAGTTATTAGAATAATGATGATGATAATAAGAACAATAAAAATAATAATAATATTGATAATAGTAACGTTAATTATAATAGTAATAATCAGAATAGTAATATTTATAATAATGATAATAATAATGATAATAATAATAATAATAATGATAATAATAATAATAATAATAATAATAATAATAATAATAATAATAATAATAATGATAATAATAATAATAATATTAATAATAATAATAATAGTAATAATAATAATAATAATAATAATAATAATAATAATAATAATAATAATAATAATAATAATAATAATAATAATGATAATGATAATAATAATAATGATAATAATAATAATAATGATAATGATAAGATAATGATAATAAGAATAATAATAAAAATAATGATAGCAATAATAATAAAAATAATAATAATAATAATTATTATAATAATAATAATAATAATAATAATAATAATAATAATAATAATAATAATAAT
>NC_091563.1:24873126-24875626 GCF_042767895.1 Penaeus vannamei
CGAATCCCCGCAAATCCTAAACCCCACGAACACCCGAACCCGCACAAAGAATCCTCCGCGACCCCCCCCCCCCCCCGCCTCGCATCCAGGTGATCCCTCCCATCCAGCCGGGAATTCCCCCGACGCCGACCGCGCCACGTCAGCTGGCAGGAGGCAGCATCCAAGCCAGCTGGAAATAGCTGATAAAAAGAGAAATAAGCAAACCCTCTTGTTTATGGATCTAGCGTCGTGGAAATGGGTTCAGTTGGACGGACTACCAGCTTATAAGGGAAGAATGGATATGATGTGGATGCTATCACTTACTGGCGGAGTTCCGATTAAACAAATTAGTAATTAGATCAGGGGTTGCCAACCTAGGGGCCATGGGGTATATCTGGGCCAATGTGAATATTAGGAATTTGAGTTCAACTAGATTTTGTCTCACAGTATCTACAGATGATTATCTCTCGCACATCAATAAATAGGGAATCTTTCTGTTTAGTGTGCAGAGGAATTTAAGAGAGAAAGAGAAAGGGAGAGGGAGAGAAAGAGAGATAGGGAGAAAGTGAGTGAGTGAGAGAGAGAAAGAGGAGGGGGAATGGAGAGAGAATGAAAACGAACATGAAAATTAAGATCAAAATGAACACGAAAATGAAAATGAGAATGAAAAATAGAGAGAAACAGACTCGGAGAGAAAAACATACTCAAGCGAGTAAGAGAAAGAGATAATCTAATTAAACACACCTAATCCATCAAAGACAGAAAAAAATAAAAAATAGAATACAGCCAACAAAAAACTGAGCAAATAAAAATCCAAGAAGTGCCTCTGCATCGCTCAACGAGGTAGTTTGAGGCAAACTTCGAATTTACGGCCAAATACCGATGCAAATTCCCAGCGACTCAAGTTATCCGAGTGCTTGTGTTTATTTTATGGTCGCGTTCGGTTGCTTGCCTGAGGCGGGAAACGTTTTCAAACGTTTTGTCTGCAGGCTATATTTCTTGGAGTACTGTATTTCTTGCACCATATTGCGTCGTCTTACCTTGTATTGTGTTGTATTTTTAATGAATTCTTTTGTATTATGTTGTATTTTCGATGTATTGTATTTTATTGTATTCTGTTTTGCTTTGTTGAATAGATTGTGTATGGTTGGCATAATGTACTGTATTATCTATGGATTGAACATATATGAGGAATCCTATCGCAATGCTAATGAACTTTACTTCATGATTTAGAAATTGCTTCATGTTGATGATACCACCCTATTGCGTGAATAGCATTGCATTGGAGATTACTTTTGTTTTATTACCTGCATTGGCGATATATTAGATTAATCATGTTCTTGATGTATTGCACTGTCCTGTTGCTCGATTGTATTCTAATATAATGCACATAAATTGAATTGCTAGCGTCCTCTGTTGAGATAACTATTTTGCCTGTTAACGTTTCGATAGTGACTTAATATTACTATTGTTATTATTACCAATATATTATCCCAAATGTGATAATTATTTTTATTTTTTTAATCATCATCATCCTCATTATCATTATCATCATTATCATCATTATCATAATCATCAGCAGCAGCATTGAAATTATCATTATCATCATTATCATTGTTGTTATTATGATGATTATAAAGATAATATTCATTATCATTACTATTGTTTTTATCATTATTGCCATAATTTTAAGAAAACTGATAATACTACTAATATGATAACAATAATGATATTATTAATAATTAAAACAATAATAATGATCATCATGATAATGAAAATAATTATAATAATAACAATAATAATAATTATTAATAATTACAACAATAATAATGATCATAATGATAATGAAAATAATGATAATAATAACAATAATAATAATGATAATGCTTTTATCGTTATCAATATGAAGATGAAGATAATGATGATGCTGAGGAGGAGGAGGAGGAAGGTGATGGTGTAATAATGACGGTGATGATGAGGAGGAGAAGGATGATGATGATGATGATGATGGTGGTGATGATTGCCAAGAGGATGATGATGTTTATGATATTCTGATGAAAACATCAAAATGATAGTTATCATTACCATTGTTTATTGTATTCCTTTCTGGAAATACACCATAATACACATTTTTGCTTCGTTGAAAAGATATGATCGTACTTCTTATTCATTTTTTTATCATCTGTATATTCTTGTTTTATCACTGCCGAATACCCCGTGTTGCAGCACAAAATGCTCGATAAGCATCACAACGCACAAAGACGAGACCGTAAAATAAATACGCACTGAGATAGAGTCAACTGGAGGAGCATTTGCTTCGCTATTGGTCATAAATAGGGTTTCCGAAAGAGTTCCTCGTCTGCGGGGGTTGAGGCTCCCCCGTCCGCCTCTCTCGTCTCCTGTCTGCGGGGGTTGAGGCTCCCCCGTCCGCCTCTCTCGTCTCCTGTCTGCGGGGGTTGAGGCTCCCCCGTCCGCCTCTCTCGTCTCCTGTCTGCGGGGGTTGAGGCTCCCCCGTCCGCCT
>NC_091563.1:24939594-24952094 GCF_042767895.1 Penaeus vannamei
TGATTGCACTCCAATATACTGTAAATATTGTGCTCGCAGCGTTGATAATGGAATACATGATTAATCTGCTCTTACAGAATTATTTAAGAAGAAGAAAAAAACATACCGAGAACACACGAATGACTCCAACATCGTGAGATGGAGTGCGAATAAGGAACCGTTCTGCCATAAGCACAAACCCCGCACTCCACCCCCACCCCTGAAGAAAGCAAATATACTCAAACAAACGAATAAAAGCCACTCCGATACTGTGCGAAGGAGGCTGAGCGGCGTCCACCCTCGAAGGTGTTCGGGCCATCTTATTGAGCTGCGAAGTCGGATTCCGAACGCGAGGCTCGAAGCGGCCTCGTTCCCGCGCTTTCCGCTCGTCCTCTGTCCTGGATTCGTTTCTCGGTTGGTCTCTTGCGGCTCGTGTGGCGGGAAATTTGGTGGATCTCTGGTGCTGTCAGTGGGGATTTCGTTACTTTTCTGTTGGTAATATTGTTATCTCTCAGCTTGATTGGTGTGTACTGACATTCGCCTTATTTTATTTTTCCTCTTTTATTTTCATTATCCTTGTTGGCAACAACACTATTACTATAATCATTATGATTGTGATCATTACTATTATTTTCTTATCGGTATTATCATTTTCGTTATTATTACTATTGTTATCTACTGTTATCATTTTTATTATTATTGTTGCTGTTGTTGTTTCTGTTGTTACTATTATTCGTATTACCGTTATTATCATTACTGTTGCTGCTTTTGCTGTAATCATCATTGTCAATATTGTTGATATTTATCATTATTCCTATTGTCATCATCATCATCATTATCATTATCGTTATCATTATCATTACCATTATCATCATCATCATCATCATCATCATCATCATTATCATTGCCATCATTATTATCACTATTATTCTTAAAAACACTACTACTCCTACTATGGACAGCGTTCATTGCGATAAATGCAAGAAAAAACTGAATGAAACCGGAAAACCTTTGCGCTGTGAAGCTACTCTCATTCATACATTTTTTCTACGCTACTACAACCGCCCCGACAATGCATGCGGTAACAGTATGGTCGTCTTTAAAACAGATGTAGCAAATACATCTGAAATACGCGTAAGAGGGAGGGAGGGAGGGGGGAGAGAGAGAGAGAGAGAGAGAGAGAGAGAGGTGGGGTGGGGGGAGATAGGGAGAAAGAGAAAGAGAGGGAAAGAGGGAGAGATGAGATAAAGAGAGATAGAGGGGGAAGGAGAAGAGAGAAGGAAAGGGAGAGAGCGAGCATACACAAATGGTTAACATTGAATATACAGTATCTTACTACTTTAAAAGTACATTTTGTTGAGACAGAATTATGAACTATTAAAATCAGCCTGGCATTGTACTAGCTCAAGAAAAGTATATAAAAGTTTAATTAGACTGCAACAAGTCTGGACGTCTTGGGAGCACTGGGCTGAATCTCTCTCTCTCTCTCTCTCTCTCTCTCTCTCTCTCTCTCTCTCTCTTTTTATCTCTCTCTGTCTCTCTATCTCTCTCTCTCTCTCTCTCTCTCTCTCTCTCTCTCTCTCTCTCTCTCTCTCTCTCTCTCTCTCTCTCTCTCTCTCTCTCTCTCTCTCTCTCTCTCTCTCTCTCTCTCTCCCTCTCGTCTCTTCTTTCTCCCTCTCGTCTCTTTTTCTCTCTATCTCTTCTCTCTTTCTCTCTTCTCCCTTCTCTCTCCTCTCTCCCTCTCTCTCTCTCCTCTCTCTCTCTCTCTCTCTCTCTCTCTCTCTCTCTCTCTCTCTCTCTCTCTCTCTCTCTCTCTCTCTCTCTCTCTCTCTCTCTCTGTCTCTCTCTCTCTCCCTCTCGTCTCTCCTTTCTCCCTCTCGTCTCTTCTTTCTCTCTATCTCTTCTCTCTTTCTCTCTTTCTCTTCTCTCTTCTCTCTTCTCTCCTCTCTCTTCTCTCTTCCTCTTCTCCTTCTCTCTCTCTCTCTCTCTCTCTCTCTCTCTCTCTCTCTCTCTCTCTCTCTCTCTCTCTCTCTCTCTCTCTCTCTCTCTCTCTCTCTCCCTCTCTCTCTCCCTCTCCCTCTCCCTCTCTCTCTGCTCATATATATATATCTCACCTCCTCCTCAGCTCTCTCGACTTCTGTGCCTCCTAACCTTCAGCATCTGCATCCCATCTTCCTCCTCCTCTTCCCTCAGCTTTGCCTTCACTCAGTTGTTTTTTTAATTAATAGAAAATTCAGTGGCTTTGAACTTGGAAGTGGATTTTTGATAATTTTCCAAGATTTTTGATTCGTGATACCATTAAGTATTAGAAGTGCTGTTCAGTCATAAAGGATTAAAAGCAGATCAAACATTTTTTTAAAGCACGGTTGACATGAGTCCTCACCCATTCAAATCTTAAAATAACAATTCATTCTTAAGGATAGATATTACACGTGTTTTACCATCAGACATGCCTGCTCTCTTCAGCACATTTGACAGACTGTCTTTCAGGATATTGTAGTCTTGAAGCCTTGATTATTCAAAAAATGATGATTAAAATTTTGTCATAGATATTTTATAAATTGGAGAAATTTGTATCTCAGAGAGCCTTCATCATTCAGTAGTATTCATCATAAGAAAAGCATTCTAACTAAACATGATGTATTATCTTTGCTGTCATCTTCATGTTGTATGATTGTAGACACATCTTGTCTCTCTCTCTCTCATTATCACATTATAAGCTTTTATTCCATATAGTACATTGTAAAATTTCATTCTACTGATGCTAAAATTTCCCATTAAAGGTAAAACTATCTATAGCTTAAAGCAGAGATTAAAAATCAATTCTGATAAAAGAGAAGCTGGTCAAACTAAAATTTACAGACGGAAATTGTTTAACCTGGGTCATATTGTAATCTCCAAGCATTCACTGCTGTTTTGAACAGCTGTAATGTGTCTACATAAAGCAGGTTGGTTTGCTGGGCTAAAATGTTCCACATTGTAGCATTCTAGAATATCTGGGCAGGAAGGAGCGCAGATAGAGTTCTGTTCTTGCGAAAGGAACCTGGACTTCCTGGACACGATTACTGGCGTTTCTTGTCCCGTGCGAAGGCGCGAGTGCTGGTGGAAGACGCAGCGATGTCAATGGAGATCTATTTTGTTTGTGCATCTTGTAGAAGACGCAAAGGCCAGCCACATCTCTCCGATGTTGGAGGGACTGAACGGTGTTTAGGAGGGCAGAGGAGGCGGTGGGCAGGGCAGCCAGGCGAGCGACGAGCACTCCGTCAGAGAACGAACCTGGGAGTCGTCAAGAGCTGCGCATCCTTTGCCGTCGAGCAGAGGAGCGATGCGTCGCACACAGGACAACTTTCTCGCTGCGTTGTTTGCTAACTCTTTGACGTGGCTGGTGAGGTTAGGTGATTATCTGCACGCCGAGAATGTTGATTTCTTTGTTAATACTAATGGATTCGTTGTTTAGCTTTATGATGGATGCAGGAATATTATCGGGTGTTTGCCGTCTAGATATAACCATTGCTTGGGTTTTATCTGGTGCCAGAGTGACCTGCCACTTATCACCTCAAGAAATTACGTAGTCAAGTGTATTATTTACATGTCTGACTGTGTTTCCGCGTTTCTGAGTAACGCAGGTAAATGTGTGGGTGCAGTCATCAGCAAAAGCATAAGCTTCAGGGATGAGCTGCAGGATATCATAGAAACGTTTCACAGAAGAACGATTACAGTGCCTTGTGGCACACTGGCTTGAATGGGGAATTCACTGGATGCGCGACCATTAACGACAACTCTCAGGGTTCTTTCTTGGAGGTAGTCCTCGTGAAGCATCTGTAGATTGCCCTTGTGCCATACTCTGTCAATAGCTCCTGCTGTATCGAGTGCAATAACGAAGGTGTCCTTGCGAGTATCAAGAGCTTGGTGCCAGGTTGTGGCTAGCTGCAAAAGCAAGTCTGAAGCCGCGTGAGGGCTGATTTTATGGCTTTCTGGATTAGCAATTTGGTAAGGGCGTTTGCCTGTCGGTCAACAGTGCCAGTGAGGATGTCCTCCCAGGGTGCTTCAGGTAGAGCATCACACATGCCCTGCCAGTCTGCATTTTCCCTTTGCCAAATTGTACGGGATAAGGTTTCCTCTCGAGCAGCTTTTAGGCTGATCTTGCTCAATACTGCAAAGTGATCAAAGGAACCTACTGTCCCCAGAGAGGAACAAGTGACGTCTGCTTCAGCTAGATCCGTGATCACAGGGTTTGAGAAGAGCCTGATATATGAGTTGGGAATTGAACATGATTTGTGAGCCGAAAAGTGGTAAGGAGTTCTTCAAATGATCTTTCAACCAAGTGTTGGTTCAGATCCCATAGTATTATAATGGTATGGCTAGAGTATGTATGGAGAATATTGTCCAGGTTAGCTTGAAGATAAACAAGTGGTTCGGAGCTTTGTCACTGGGGTCAGAGAAGAACAGCATCACGTGTGGCTGTCCAAAAAAAAAAGAGTTCAAGATGATCTGGTACATTAATTTCAAGTGGTTGTACATGGAGTGATTTTCGAAAGCATACAGCGATGCACCATGCACTATGTCGCGCCTGTGCCACTTGGAAAAACCACCGACCTTCCCGAAATTCTCAGTTACCATGGATTCAAAAAAGTCTCCACGACAGCTATTATATCAGTTTGATGTGGGATTATGTGGCTGTGTGAGGTCTCCCAAGTTCGTTAGGAAGCCTCTAACATCAGCAGAGAGGATGCGCAGGTGAGCCATTCCTTTGTGGCTGCGAGGCATAGTACCAGGAGCCTTGCAGAGAGCTGGTTGTGTGTCGACTGGGTGGCTGTATTGTTGGTGTTGGCCAGCCGTTGGCTTGTAAGGGGAGATGTGTGTTGTGTGGAGTGTAGGGTGTCAAGTGCTTTTGGATTGCTTGCATCAAAACAGCATTACTTTGACGCTGTTCTGCAGCAATGCTTTGGAAGAGGCATTCTTGTCTTTCCTCTTGTCTTTTTGTTCCACATTCAGATGTTAGATGCCCTCTACGGTGGCAATATTCACACACTTTCCTCTTACGGCAGTTGTTTTCTATGTGACCCTTGACTTTGCACTGCTTACAGTAAAGAGTCCTCCTGTCGGATCTCTGCTGTTGATTTAGAGTGGTAGTCTGGGGTTTACGTGGCCTCTGTCTATGTTGTGTGTGGACCTGTGTTTGGTTTGGGCGGGCCTGATCTGTATGCGCCTGTTGACTTAAAGTTGATGCAGGCAGCTGGCTGTTTCGATTGTCAAGCTGAGGCAATGACAGCCGATGTGGCTGTTGCAGCTGTTGAGATGAGGTTGGCTGCTGAGACTGTGGTAGTGGCTGACGAGGTGTTTGTAATGAACCTGCTTGATGACCAGTAGCCTCGTCAATTTTATCGAGTTTAACTGTACAGACTATAGATTTACGTTCAACTGCACTGATAGGAGTTGCAGCAATAAGGTTGTCATAAAAGTTGACAATGGAAACAGCAGCGTCCCGTCCACGTGCCAAGTCCTGAGCTGGGTTACTAAGGAACCTCAGTAAGAACTTCTTTCGGGCCAACTCTGCTCTGAGTTGCAAGACTGTTTTAACAAGCTCTCGAGGTTTCAGCTGGAGTTCTTCCTCCTCGTTACTATTTGTATCTCTGTTGCCCTCAGTGATGGGTTGGTCGCAGTGTACAGGACTTCTTTTCGATACCAAGGAGAGAGCGTAAGTTTTGGGTGTCAGAGCAATCAAACACCTAGTTGTTGCCATGACATGTGCTGTGACAGATGCTTGGACACTCTGGTTCTGAGCACTTGACTGACGGCTTGTTGACAGTCGATGTGCCACAGACACAGCGCCACTTGCGTGGTACGTAGCCAGACAATCCTTGAGGACGAGCAATATGAGCGTGTTGTCTTGATTCTGACATAATGTCACTTCAGACTCAGTCTCACTCTTTTACATAGATTGCATAAAAGACAGTAAAATGAATTTACCTTTAAAAAGTACGTGCACTTAAAATGTTTATTAAAAGTGTGTGCACTTAAAACAACTATTAAAAAATAATAATTAATTAAAAGAACAAACAATTTTTAAAAATACTCTAAAAGTGTCTAAAAGACAAATGCAAAGCACTCAAAAGAGTTGGTAAAGGCATCCGACATTTACACACACAATAAAAGCAGAATTGGAATAAAGTTTAACACACACACACACACACACACAATAAAAGCAGTACTGGAGTAAAAGTGAAGCGCGTGCACACACAGTAAAAGCAGAATTGGAATAAGTGTATCTCTCTCTCTCTCTCTCTCTCTCTCTCTCTCTCTCTCTCTCTCTCTCTCTCTCTCTCTCTCTCTCTCTCTCTCTCTCTCTCTCTCTCTCTCTCTCTCTCTCTCTTTCTCTCTCCCTCTCTCTCTCGCCTTCTCTCTCCCCCCCTCTCTCTCTCATCCTCTCACTAACCCACACTCTTTCTCTGGATCTATTTGTTCGTCTCCCTATTTCTCCCGCTCCCTCCATCTCTGCCGTTCGCCGCGATCTTGAGTGTCTTGTTATTTCCGTTCGCCGGAAATAGATGGCGTTGCCCCTTTTCTTCATCTCCCGTTTCTCTCTTCAGTTCCACCTTATTTCGCTTTCCTTTTCTATTTCTTTTCCTGTTTTTCTTAGTTTTCCTTCCTCTTTTTTCTGTTTCTCTTTCTTTCTTTCGTTGACTTTCCTTATCCAGGTCTTGTTCCCGCTTTATTTCACTTTGATTTTGTTTTCGAGTTGCCGAGTTTCCTTTTGCGTCGCCCTTTTCTCTCGTGCACTTCGGGGAGACCGCTTTTGGCACCTCGGAGGGGAAGCCCCGTGGCCACTGGGTCCGAACATTTAACGGGGGAAACATTTCATTCCAGTCGTACTCACATGCATTTTCTCCCCCCCCCCCTCCCCCACATCATCATCATGATGTGTACACAAAAACACATATATATGTATACATACATGAGTGTGTGTGTGCATGTATTCATTAATTTTCTTTTCGTCTGTTCGTCTGCTCTTTCACTCCTTCCCTCCTTTAGCAAATTCCTTTCGCCAGAAGGGGGGGGGGGCGCCCCAGCCCCCTTTGAGCCGCGGGGCGCCGGCCGGACACGGGCCGCGCGCGCCGAGCTAATTGCCAGTCGGAAACTAACGAGTTGGCCGACCCCCCCCCCCCCCCACCTTGCCTGTTTCCTATTTACCTCCATTATTACCCCTCCTCCCCTCCTCCCTTCCCCCACTCCATCTTCTTCCCCATCTCCCATCCACACATTCCACCTTTCCCCCTTCCCCCCTCCCCCTTCCCTTCATCCCGTTCCCCCTTCCCCTACCTCCCCCTGTCTCCCCCTTCCCCTCCCTCCTCTCTCCTCCGGGTGCTCGGGACGGGGTTCTGGAAGGGCGGCTGGCAAGGGCGGGCGGCAGGGGAGCACAGGGAGTGGGGAAGCGCATGGGGACTTTGTACGGATGCCCTGAAGAAGGAAGGGGGGAGGGTAGTAAGGGGTAGGGGTGAAGGAAGGGAGAAGGGTAGAGGGGCGGGGAGGGAAGTGAGGGGAAGGGGTGAAGGAAGGGAGGAAAGTGAGGGAGAAGGGTAGAGGGGCGGGGAGGGAAGTGAGGGGAAGGGGTGAAGGAAGGGAGGAAAGTGAGGGAGAAGGGTAGAGGGGCGGGGAGGGAAGTGAGGGGAAGGGGTGAAGGAAGGGAGGAAAGTGAGGGAGAAGGGTAGAGGGGCGGGGAGGGAAGTGAGGGGAAGGGGTGAAGGAAGGGAGGAAAGTGAGGGAGAAGGGTAGAGGGGCGGGGAGGGAAGTGAGGGGAAGGGGTGAAGGAAGGGAGGAAAGTGAGGGAGGAGGGTAGAGGGGCGGGGAGGGAAGTGAGGGGAAGGGGTGAAGGAAGGGAGGAAAGTGAGGGAGAAGGGTAGAGGGGCGGGGAGGGAAGTGAGGGGAAGGGGTGAAGGAAGGGAGGAAAGTGAGGGAGAAGGGTAGAGGGGCGGGGAGGGAAGTGAGGGGAAGGGGTGAAGGAAGGGAGGAAAGTGAGGGAGAAGGGTAGAGGGGCGGGGAGGGAAGTGAGGGGAAGGGGTGAAGAAAGGGAGGAAAGTGAGGGAGAAGGGTAGAGGGGCGGGGAGGGAAGTGAGGAGGGCGGGGAGCGGAGGGGAGGGAAGGGCAATGGAGTGAAGAGGAGGGAAGGAGGTCTGGTGAAGGAGGGCGAGAGGAAACGGGGTTTCGGAGGCTCCTGAAAGGCAGGCGGAAGTCCAGATGGAGAAGTTCGGAAGGAGAGGAAGCGAAGGAGATTAAAAAGCTACGGGGGCGAGGTGAAGAAGAAGACCAAGAGAAGGGAGACAAAAAGGCAGGAAATAAATGAGATGGACAGAGGAAAAGAGCCTTTATCTTTCATGCCTTTCTTCTTCATTTCCTTTCACTTATAGTTTATTTTCTTTTTCCCCTTTTCATTTTCTTTTATTATCATTTTCCCTTTTTTTTCTTCTTTCGTGCGACGGAGAAAATAAGGAACTAAAACTTTACATACTGAATCCCTTGCTTTCTCTCCCGCCCTTTTCTCTTTAGGCTGAGGTTCCAAGTAGGCTTTTTACCGTTCCATTTATTTACAAAATCATCGAAAGGGGTATTTTTAGATGGGGGGTCATGTTGCAATAATGATTATGGGCAAACTTAATGAGGAGGAGGAAATTGATAATTGCAGTAGTAATAATAATGATTATGATAGTAATAAGAAAATGATAATGATGATAATAATAATAGTAATGATACCGATATTAATGATAATAATAATAAGAATGATAATAATAATGATCATAATAATAATAATCATAATAATAATGATAATAGTAATATTGATAATAATAATGATAATAATAATAATAATAATAATAATAATAATAATAATAATAATAATAATAATAATAATAATAATAATAATAATAATAAAATAATAATAAGAATGATAACAATAATAATAATGATAATAATAATAATAATGATTATTACTATTATTATTATCATTGTTATTATTACCTCCACCAAGAAGGTTATGTTTCTTGTCGCGTTGGCTAGTTTGTTCGATTGTTTACTGGCTATTATTTGTTCGTTCGTTTGTTGGTTGGTTAGCAGAATAACTCAAAAAGTTATGAAAAGTTTTTTTTTAAGAACATTTTACCCGAGGCGAAGTCTTGGCCTAATTTAGATTCGATTAGATGTTGGTGGCGATCAGGACCATAATCCGGATCCAGGAATCCTTTGAATGATTGCGTCATTACCCTTGTTGCCTTGAGGAGGTCGTGTTTGCGGGCCTCGCCTGTGACCTCGAGGAAGGGGAGTCTAAGGTCGCTCTTCAAGTGTGAGGATTTTCATAGCGTCAGTGACCTTGTTGCCTTGGCGGAGGTATGCGCTCCGTAAGTGCTGATAATTATCATTATTATTGTTTTTACTATGATATTAATGGTGGTAGTAATAATGGTGATAATAATGATAATGATAATAATGATAATAATCAATGATAATAATGATAATAATTAATGATAATAATGATAATGAAGATAACTGACGATGATAATAGTAATAATAATGATGATGATAATAATAATGATAATTTATGATACTAATGATAATGAAGATAACTGACGATGATAATAGTAATAATGATGATAATAATAATAATAATAATGAAGATAACAGTGGTGCTACTAAATACCGAAGACCCTTACAAACAAACAGACAGGCGGCCCGCAGCCCAGCCTCCCCGCCTGGCGTCTGAAGGCTCAGTTCGATTGTCTCAGGATTAAAAGGATCGAGCGTCTTATTCCCACGCGGACCGGGAGCTGAATACCCGGCACGGGAGAAAACATCCCTGGGAGGAACCGGACTGCCTGGTGGGACTCGCCAGGGGGAGGGGGAGGGGGGGGGGAGGTGATATTCTGTTGGGGAGGAAGGGAGTGGGGAGGGGGAGGGGGAGGGTCTGATGTGTGAGTGGGGGGAAGGAGGGAAAGTAGGCAGGGGGAGGGGAAGGTGCATTGTGAGTGGGGGGGGGGGGTAGGGAGGGGGAGGGAAGGGGAGTGTGGAAGGTGGGGAACTGACTCTGTTAATATTGTCTGTTGCGGGTGTGTCGGGGGAGGGGGAGAAGATGTGAGTGGGAAAGGTTGGGGGAATCAGCTCTGCTGTGTGGGAAAGGTTGGGGAATATTTCCTCTGTTGTGGGTGTGTGGGTTGAGATGTGGGTGGGGAATCGACTCTGTTGTGCGTAGGAAGGTTGAATGTGTGTGCGTTTGTGTCTGTGCGAGTGTGTGGGTTTGAATTATTGGACTGATAGCTGTGAAGTTGTCGAAATGCTGCAACGGGGACACTGTGCTGTGGTGTATTCTGACAGCCATGTGTCATGCTGAGATATGCCGTACTACATGCAAATGATGTATATCAGATATGCATTAGATATGCATTGTACTAGCAGCGCCCTGCAGTTGGAGATTACGTAACTGTAGCGTGATGGGAACAGATGTTATTAGCGTCTCTATCCCAGGCAAGGAACGTACACCTAGGTAGGTCCACTTCCATGTAGCCCATTGAACCCAAAACTGAAAATCACTTTTTCTGTTGAGTATTCTGGCGATGATAATGATATACTCTTCGTTATCGTACATAAAAGAGGGGAATTTTGGTTTTATTTATTATGCCTATAACAATAGTAAATTTTACAGATAATTATGTATCTAGCTATATGAAGCATCTCACAATGCACTCTCATTAGCTAAATGTGCTGATGTCATTATCTCTGTCCCCTTTCTTGACTCCAACAATTTGTGTGATATTTTAGGGTAAGTGCTTTTCATTGCATTTTCTTTGAAAATGGTTCGGTAATAACAGTGGCAAAAGATATTGAAAAAGAAATAAAAGTAATATTTAATATTTGCAATGGATAAAGCTGATGGGGTGGGGCTTAGCTCAGAAGTTGCCAACTAGTATTTTCATCAAGATGTAGTGCTCATACCTGTGCATAGGTTACTTGACCTTGGTTTCAGAATGTAGAAACGCTACGCCATTGCAGAGAATACCCCTTGGTTCGGTTTTGCGTTCTTCTTCGTGAAAGTATGTCGCACTACAAATTTGGGAATAACTGTAATGTTCGAACTGGATATGTGTGATGCTATGGTTGCACGCACCCTGCAGGGTTATATTGCCCCGTGAAGTTTTTGATATATATGCACGTATCTGTTGCATGGCATTCTTTAAAGCGAGTATTGCACGAAGCTGTGATTTGCAAAGGAGCTGATAATTCATGTTAAAACTACTTTCTATTTAATATTGAAGTTATTTTCGTGTCAATAATGTATATATTACCATCACAGAATTTAATTTTGAAATAATAATGCTGTTGTTTTCACTTAAAAGTATTATTATTAAAGAAAAGGTAATAACATTTTTCATATTGCTTTTGTGACTGTATTGCAGAACGTGATAGTATATTTAATAAAAACATAATCCCAGTTTCATTTAGTAAATGAATCAATGAAAAAATAGTTTTAAAAAATCCGTAAACCTAACGCGTTCCTTATAGCGGGGTTGGGCGGCGCTCCCATCACAGCTGATCTCCTCTTCCGAGTCTGCGTCGCCGCTGAGTACGCTCGCGTGAAATTAATTACGAGCGACCTTTGAGAAATGAATTTTAAGGCGTTGCGAAGGTAAGAAAAAGTCACTTTATTAACAAGTACTTTGAATTATCAATTTTTAACACATAATTATGTAAAATTAGATATAACTGGGTGTCGGAAAGTGGATGAAGCTTGCTATTCCAATCATATATTTAGATAGATAGATAGATAGATAGATAGATAGATAGATAGATAGATAGATAGATAGATAGATAGATAGATGTGTGTGTGTGTGCAACAGTTATCATTTTTATATTTGTTATTGTTATCATCATCGTTATTATTATTATTAATATCATTATTCTTATTTTTTTTTATCATATGTATATCTATCTATCTATCTATCTATATCTATCTATCTATCTATCTATCTATCTATCTATCTATCTATCTATCTATCTATCTATCTATCTATCTATATATATATATATATATATATATATATATATATATATATATATATATATATGATGAACACAAGCACAAACACAGAAACGTGTACACAAAAAAATGAAAAAGAAAACAGCCACAATGAGAAGATAAATGTAACGTTTCGATCTCTTCACGAGTTCCACTTCAGACAAATAATAAACCGAAATATTTATGTAAGTATACACACACATACACACACACACACACACACACACACACACACACACACACACACACACACACACACATATACATATATATATATATATATATATATATATATATATATATATATATATATATATATATATATGTGTGTGTGTGTGTGTGTGTGTGTGTGTGTGTGTGTGTGTGTGTGTGTGTGTGTGTGTGTGTGTGTGTGTGTGTGTGTGTGTGTGTGTGTGTGTGTCAAGCACACAACCACAGCCTTACGCTTTGACGACCTGCGTGT
>NC_091563.1:24975810-24978310 GCF_042767895.1 Penaeus vannamei
AGATAACACCCACCCTGAAACCAGATAACACACCATAACACAAGCTACAACATTCTAAAATAAAACGAGCTATCTCACGCCATCCTCACACACACACAGGTATTTCAACGTGACAGAGAGTGAACACGAGAATGGCTTACCGTCTTGCAATGTTATCTTGTCCCCAGCTGTAAAATGTTTATTTATTCCTTCCCCACGACAGTTTTATGGGAAAGCAATGTACTTTTATCAGACGAAAAAGGTAATAAAGTTGTCTTAAGGAGGAGATCGACTGATAAGAAGAAAACCCACTACTTGTCTGTATTAATGTAATGAGAATGGTCACAGCTTTTTGTGTGGATAGGTACTGGAGCATAAGGGAGGGGGAGGGATAAAGGGGAGGGTAAGGGAGGGAGAGGGGAGGAGGGTAACAGGGGAAGAGGGACAGTAGGAGGGTGAGGAAGGGAGAAGGGAGATAGTAAGCGAGGGAGAAGAAGAACGGGGGGAGAGTAAGGAAGGGAAGACGGAGAGAAACAGGGTAGGGTAGGGAGGGGGAAAAGGAGGGTAAGGGAGGGAGATAGAGGGATAGGAAGGGTAAGGACAGAGACAGATGATAGAGTAGACTGATAAACATAGACAAGTAGTTGCTCACACTGATAGAGATATATAGATAGAGAGATGAATAGAAATAAACAAATAATGAAACATGAATAATCAGATGTACAGATAGATAGATGGATAGAAAGATAGATAGATCAAGGAAGAGAAACTAATAGAAAGAGAACAAAACAAAGAACAAGAACAAACCGCAAACCACCTGTCGAAATGTTATGGACCCGAGAACCCCCCCCCCCTCCCTCCCCCTCCCCCAACCATTACCGCACTCATACCAACGCTAAGAAAGGTCAAGGTGAACATGCGCTATACTCTGAACGTTCACCTGTTCGCCTGTTCACGCACGGATAGATAACATCGGCTTCCTGAGCATTGTTGGAGAAAGATAACAGCTAGGAAATACCTTTTTGTTTTGCGAGTTTTTTTTTGTGTTTTTTTTTTTTAGTTTTTTGTTGTTGTTATAGTTATGCGAGGGAGTTCGTTTGTCATTGAGGTTCGTAGTGAAGAAAAGGGAAAGGTTGCTGTGACAGATTTTTCTTATACGTGTTTCTTAATTACTTTTTTTTCTTATCTGAATTCCAGCCGTATGTGCACGCACAGAGACGCACACAGGGACACACACGCGCGCGGTCACTATGCACTATATGTGTTTATTTATGTGTATGTGTGAGCATTATCTGTATATCTGAGTTTGTCAGAGAACGCGACTGTGCATTGCATGGCTGCCTTACCAAAGCCACGAACACCAAAGATAAAAATCGCCCGATGTTCCTGAGGCCACTTGATCACTTCCCAGCGGTCGTTGGCAGCTGCATGGTCTCCCGTAGAAACCCAAGGCTGATGCTTCTATCAGCTGGGAACGTAAAGAAACTGGAGATGATATGAAGCCAACTCACAGAAATTTATGGTGTTCTTTTTCAGTAGTATTAGCTAAGAAATATGCAACAAAGAGCTGTATTGTGATTACAACTATTTATTTTCTATTTTTCGAAATCATTTTAAAAGATGCCTAGGGATCGTGATAATGTTGCAAGCCTGTTTTCTATCCAGTTTGATCAAGATGCATGCAACTATCACATACATGTATTCATATGCCAATCACGGACACAGCTGCTCTGTAATATTTTCAGGTACATTCCTTACCGCTACTCCCTCCTAATACTCTCCATCAGATTGTATGTCGTGTTCCATCTTTCTTGTCACTGAAGGAAAATCTCTGGAAGATCTTTTGAAGGAGAAGAAAGAAGAAGATAAGGAGGAAGAGGTGGAGATGAAGGTGGTGAAGGTGGAGATGGTGGTGGAAGTGGTGGAGATAGTTTTGGTAGAGATGGTGGAGGAGGGGGAGGGAGATGTTTGTGGAGTCTGAAGCGAAAGAACAAGTAAGAGATGGAGAAAGAGAAGGAAGTGGAAGTTAAGAAGGAGGGAGTTGAGCTAGAAGCGGAAATGGTAGAAAGGGAAAACAAAAATAAAGAGAATGAGAAGGAAGATAAAAAGAAGAAAAAGGTAAAGGGGAACATAAAAAGAAAAGAGGAGGAGGCGAAGAGTAAGAAAAATAAAAGAAAAAAAAATAAAGAAACGTTTTCCTACTCAAACAATTCGTTGGTTGTCAGTCATTTTTGGCCTTGTGAATAATGCATTTATATATCTTCTGTTTCTTCCATGTCTGATTGTATGGATAACTGTATATGCTTGTATGTGTATTCCCAAGGCCTTGGATGATAATTTCCTGCTTTGTTTTCAATAACTGTTTCACGTTCTTGCCATTAGCAGCATATGTTGCAGTAACAGTAATGGTAGGAGTGGTAGTAATAGTAGTGGTAGTAGTAGTAGTAGTAGTAGTAGTAGTAGTGATGATGGTAGCAGTAGTAGTAGCAGTAGCAATAGTAGTAGTAGTAGCAGCAACAAC
>NC_091563.1:24988310-24990810 GCF_042767895.1 Penaeus vannamei
TGAGGAAGTAAATGCTTTGAACCGTAAAGTTACTTCATCTCCGCCCTCTTTTAAGTGCCATAGTTATCAGAAAATAGTAGTAATTACTTCTGCTTCCAATGCCGTTGTCGTCATATGCCTGTTGCTATGGCAGTTAACATCATCGTTAAATATGGAGAGATATACTTTACACATACTGAACACTCATCTATGATTACCAATAATTCTTCTACTACTACTACAACTATGACAAGGCTACTGGTGCTTCTGCTACTACTACTACTGATGTTACTATTACTACTACTTTCACCCTATAATGAATATCATCATCGTCGTCGTTATTATCATCCTTACTATAATGTATCATTGCTCATCCATTAACGTTTTGCATTCCTTGGTCACGCAGTGCAAAATATTATTACAGGGAATAAAAGGAAATCAGAAAAATAACTTTTATGATTCGTCATGGCTGTTGAGAAGAAAAAAATAATTAAAAGAGTAAGGGTATATTAAGAAGCCCAGACATGAATACGAGAACAAAAAATGAATAAAATAATAAGGAGAAGGAAATAAACACAAAAGAAATAACAAAGAAATGAACGAAATCAAGCAAACGAATAAAGACGGAAGGAAGAACAAGACGTCGATATAGTAAAAAAGAAAAATAAACGAAATTTAAAATAAAAACAAGAAATGAAATTATCAAGAAAAATAATTTTATAGAACAAGAACAAGGAAGAAGAAATTAAACACGAAAAAACGAAAAAATATAAAAGGAAATATAAAGAATGAAGGAATAAAGAAACGGAATGACCTGACCTCCACGTCCCAAGTCGTTCAGAAAGAAATAACTTTTCTCTTTCTTAAATCAGCTTTTGGATGACAGGATAAAACAGCCATTGGCCTTGTACCGCTTTTTAAGCGAAGGATGCCATTTATATTTCAGCTGATAGGATTCTCAAGGATTAGTTGTTATTGTTGTTTATTTGCCAGCTGTGTTGCTGTCCTTTGCTGTTGTTGGCGGCGGCATTTTCACAATGATCATCGTTTCCCTTTTCATTATCAGAACATTATTAATAAAACTACTGTTGTTGTTACTACTACTATCACTTTTTCTACTACTACTTCTACTACTACTACTACGTCTATTACTAATATTACTATTACCCAACCATTACCACTACTTCTACTATTGTTGTTGATAGAATTATTGCTGATGGTATTGTTAATAGCACTGCTACTACGTCTTCTGCTGCTGTTACTATTTCTTTTTTCGCAGCTCTCGTTACGATGAACATCATTGTCATCGCATCGGTTGACATTATCATTATCATAATCAAAATCATCCTTATTGTTATCGCAATTCTGTTATTATAATTATATGTATAATTTCGAGCTTTGCATGGTTTGGTTTCCCTGGCTGGCTTTTATTATTACAATATTGTAACCATCTTTCTTAATTTGTCACATTTTCCATGAAGAATATGTTCAAATGTCAGGTACTTGAATTTTCACTTTCTCCAAATACCTTTTTCGGATTTTTCTTTTTTATTGTTCCTTCCCTTTTGAAGATTTTGTTTTTTTTATGTGGGACTTTACTGGTTTCAACAACTAGTTTTAAAAAGGAGGGTATAATTAGTTTGAAGATATGCTCCCTGTCTTTGGTGGGGACATCTGAGTTCTATAATAGTTATAGACACACACACACACACACACACACACACACACACACACACACACACACACACACACACACACACACACACACACACACACACACACACACACACGCACATGCACAGTCACACACAAACGCGCGTGTATATACAAGTACACGAATTGCGCATGCTAATGTCTGCATTATATGTGCTTCTGTGTATATATGTCTTCTGATTTGACAAGCCAACGGGCACTGTGCGAGGCAGAAGAATGCCATGAGGGCCAGAAACGGGAGACGAAGAGAACACGCTCTAGGATTAGCATTGCTGGAGTGATAGGAATGGCGAAGGAGTGCGCGAGTTGGGCAAGTCGTGTGGAGGGCAGATCGACGCGGCAGATTGGCCAAACAATCAGTATTTTATTTGATGATTTTGATATTTTTTGTGCAAAGATCAATTGCAAACTTGCTCAAACGTATTGCGAAAATTGTTCGGAATTTTACTGTAAGAATTGATCTGTTTGCAAGTTGATTTAAGATCTAAGAAATACCGTGACCATTTTTTTCTCAATATAACAGCATAAATAAATGATAGCAATAAAAATCATCAACCTCCAAGAAACATAATAGATTATTTACAACGTAATGTAAAATAAGATCAGAGTTAATTCAATTCCGTCTCGAGATATAATCAAATGCAAAATGTACTTGTACTTGTGGCATTTCAACTTCATCAACTGAAATATGACCTGTCTTGTTACTTAACGGCGCTCTGTCCGAAAATGGTCATGCGCAGCGATTGCACGACGACCATTTCTGTCATGAAGGACTCATTCATGCAGATAATACGTGTGTTTATGTTTG
>NC_091563.1:25010810-25020706 GCF_042767895.1 Penaeus vannamei
CTCAATTACGGCCTCCTGTTCATTCTTCTATTTCTAGTACTTCATATTCTTACTTCAGATTCTTACATTGCTCACAGAGGATACGGTTTAGCAATCCCTGAGTGACAGAACACAGGAAAGATACTGTCTTAATCCTAATAAAATTTGGTTTTGATTTTATAAAGACAGCAGTTGTCCTTTGCTTTCTGCCGAGTTAGTTACATTAATAATAAGAACAAGCATAAAAAGAAGTCCAAGTGGTGAGTGGGTAGGTGCTCCCCAGTTGTCAACCGAAAGATCCCAGCTTGTCTAACTTTCCAAGACGCCACGCACTTAATTCCTCAAACTTCCCACTGATAAAATAAATCTCGCTAAAGCCTCAGTACGAGAGGAATTTTAGTTACCTGGGAATCTCCTACGAAGTTCTACTGAACAGCGCCGCATAAGACGTAACAGTACAGGAGTCAGTGGTTGCCCTTGGGGAGCACAGCCGGCGCCGAAATAAAAAGACGGCCAGAGATGGATTCCGTGTTTTGTGCTCGACGTTCCGCTCCTCGCTCAGCCACGTCGATTGATTTCGTGGGAGGAATGGGAGTTGCTGAAAAAGATCTATCCTTTAAAATATTTGTTATGTTGGTGGCATGTCCCAAAGAAAACGGCGGTGTTATTGTATGTGTTTGCCAATAATTTGTCAACAGATATATGTGTGTAGCGGTTTTAGTGAGTCTGAAGCATCTCCAGTATATAAGAGGACTGCACACCCCACAAAACCTTCCGGACCATTTTTACGAGAATTACGTAGATGGCGAAAGAAGCTGAATTATATGGAATTTTACGTTTACATACTGTTTCGGTCTTACCTTTTGTACGTATCTCTCCCATTTTAACCACTCCCCCTTCTAATTAACGCATATCTCTTCTTAAATCTCATCAACGTCTTATTATCTCCGACTGGCGACATTTCCAACTCTTCAAACAATGAATTACTCAACTAGTTATTGCCAATAATACCTTAGTCCACAACCTTGACTTTGATAACATGCCTCCTGCCTGCTCCCCCGCGCGCTGGAGAAGTTGAACCACCTGCTGAGGGATCTGGTTGCTTTTGTCATGGGTACTTTTTGCTGTTGCTGTGTGCAATGAGTATCGTTATTATTATCAGCATTCTTATTACTCGCGTTACTATCATTTGTTATTACTGTTTATTATAACTGCCACACCACTAGCACTACAATTACCACTACTTCTGTCAATGCTACTGCCTCTGGTGCTAAAACTACCAATATTACTATCACCGCCACTATTAATATTTCTAATTTTACTGCTGCTTAACTACTACTACCATTAAACAATAATAGTGATAATAATAATAACAATGATGATCATATGATTAATAATAATGATAATTAAAAATGATAATAATGATGATGAGGATAATAACAATAATAATAATAATAATAATAATAATAATGATAATAATAAAAGTAATAATAATAACAATATTTATCTATCTATCTCTGTTTATATCTCTCTCCATCTCTCGCGCGCTAGCTCGCATGTACATTTCTGAATAAAAGTATTAGGCATATTTGATTGCAAATCATATATGATATTAATTATACAACTATCTATATATCATATATAAAATAACACACATATGCAATGTAACTATAAAAAATCCTCACTATCTTATCAACGAAATAAATCCCATTCTTGGCTCGGCTACCTGTCTCTCGCACCTCAATGCACACATTGCACAGATGCAGCCCTGAGTCGGACTGTGCATCTTTACTGTCATGACTAGAAGGGGCACGACAGCCGTTCTGCAGTGTTTGGGAAGTGACTTGGTTCTGGCGAAAAAAATATTACTTGCTCGTCTTGTGAGATAAGAGGATTCCCTCTCTCTGTTCTCTTTCTTTCTCTCTCTCTCTCTCTCTCTCTCTCTCTCTCTCTCTCTCTCTCTCTCTCTCTCTCTCTCTCTCTCTCTCTCTCTCTCTCTCTCCTCTCCTCTCCTCTCCTCTCCTTTCCTCCCCCCCCCCTCTCTCTCTCTCTCTCTCTCTCTTTCTCTCTCTCTCATCTCATCTCATCTCATCTCATCTCATCTCATCTCATCTCATCTCATCTCATCTCATCTCATCTCATCTCATCTCATCTCATCTCATCTCATCTCCTCCTCTTTCTCTATCTACCTATCTATTTACAAAGTGACATAGTTCCAGAATTGGAGGTGAAATAGACAGGAGGCAGTTGGGTAAGTACGTAGATAGATAGATAGATAGATAGCCAGATAAATGGGTAGATAGAACAACGAATATATACGCGGATAGATAGATAAAGAGACGGTCAAACATGCAGATGTATAGATAGATAGAATGATAAATACCAATGTCAAGGATAGACATAGGTATAGGTATAGAGAGCGGATATATAGACTAATATTGAAATAGACTGACATGGAGAGAGATAATATAGATGTAGGTACATTGATATATGAATATTGATATGTAGATTAAGATATTTATTACATATCGATTGATAGAGAATTAAGTAGATAAAGCTATGGCCTGATAGAAATATTTATAACTGAATATCAATAGATTTTTTTTTTAAATAAGCGGCATAATTTTAACATTCTTGAGGAATCAAGTAGAAAAACTGTATAAAATGGGTGATTAATTGATTAGATGACTTTACGTTACACGATGATTCATACAATATATGGATGTTTTACATAACAAAGAGCTTATTTGGCATTAACGTTGATTTGTATTATAGAGTAGATTTACACGTAGTTACGGTTATGTGAGTTGGAGTATGTGTATGTGTGTGTGTGTGTGTGTGTGTGTGTGTGTGTATGTGTGTGAATGCGCTTTGGTGTCAGCATCGTATACCAAAATGTAGAATTGATACTAGTGTGAATAAGTGAATCCTTGCATAACAGACACATTTTTTGCGAAATATTTCATGATCATTTACATATCAGCGAAACATTATGTCTTGTCAACCCCTTTTTATCTATATCGTCTAGGGATAATAAGTAGGAGAAAAAAGTGAAAAGAAAAAAAGTGGAATTCATAGCAAAAAGTGGATGCCATATTTGAGACCATAAAGGGTTTCCGTAAAAAAGTGGCCAATTGATTCTAACATAAAAGATAAAGAAGACCTCGCAGCCAAGGAACCTTCTGTGTTCGTCATTTTCATTTGAAACAGAATCGTTGGTCATGCAATTAGGTGTAATTAGGTCAGTCTGCGTTTAAATCACCTATACCGCTATAGGTAGGTAAGTAATTCTATGTTTTTAAGTTTGACTTTGCAATACATTGTAGAGCTTGCATTATACAAGAAATTGAAGTATAGTCTTCGTCCCGTCACACGCGACATAGAGTCAACCGCCTTCTTTTTACCACTAAGACCTACCCATAACGACCGTCCAACAAAACCACCTTTCTACCACCGAGAGCCGCCCATAACGACCGCCCACCAGATTCCCACCTCTTGACGCCGTGGAATACCCTCTTGTACGAGGCCCCTTTAGGCGGAGGCAGGAGGTAGTTGCAGCTCCTTGGGCGCGGTCCGACACCAAGCAGGCAGCCCAACCCGGCCCGCCACGACTCGCCGTTTCCAGCAGGAGCAAAAACTGGTCCAGTTCTGTCGACGTAATCATTACTTCCCAGTGACTGAGGCGGCCGAGAGCCAGTCGTCCGAGCGCGAGTCAGTCAGTCCGACCCGGTAGTTTCGATGAAGAATTTGAATGTAAATGGGTCCATCTTTTTCTTGAGATACAGTAAAAACGTAATATTGTGAGTAATAACAAGAAAATAGATGAAATAAAAAACGACAACTGAAAAGAAATGAAACTATATTAACATTTAATCTCAAGAAGAAAATTTGAGGGAAAACCCGCTTGCCACAACTGCTATGGCAAGTGACGTCACAGCGATTTAGAGTAATATTTTTACTCGATAGTGTTATATATCGAAATATCACAAAGAATGATACATTTCTTTTCAGACGAGCAAGCACTAGATATTTTCCCGTCCAAACATTTCCTATTATTTTACACAATTTTTACAAGCTTTGGTTTGATCTTTGAGATTGGCCTCTAAGTTTTTCCTCTTTTTTATTTCCACTTTTTTTGCGAAGTAATTAAGGTGAACAATGTCATGGGCGGTAGTTGTGGTTAGAGGAAGTAGATGTGTGTGGGGATAGGGGAGAGACGAAGGGGGGAAGGGAGGGGGAGGATAGGGGTTAGGGAAGGGGAGGGG
Source organism: Penaeus vannamei (assembly GCF_042767895.1). Lineage (NCBI taxonomy): Eukaryota > Metazoa > Arthropoda > Malacostraca > Decapoda > Penaeidae > Penaeus > Penaeus vannamei. Next base: position 25,015,055 of record NC_091563.1, read on the forward strand.
GAGGATGAGGGATGGGGAAGGGGAGGGGGAGGGGGATAAAGGGTTAGGGAAGGGAGTGTAAGGTAAGGAAAGCAGAGGGGGAGAGAGAGGGACGACGGAGAAGGTGTGAACTGAAAGGAAAACTAAAAAGAAAGACGATGGAGGGAAAAGAGAGGAAGCGGAAGGATGGGAAGGAGAGGGAAGAGAGGAGAACGAGAGGACGGGGGAAGGGAGGGGAGGAGATGGGAAGGCGTGATGGTGGAGGAGAGGGGAGGGAAGGGAAGGGGAGGGAAGGGAAGGGCGGGGAAGAAGAGGGGAGGGAACGGCGAGGGAGGAGAAAGAGGGGGAGGAGAGGGGAGGGAAGGGAAGGGCGGGGAAGAAGAGGGGAGGGAAGGGCGAGGGAGGAGAAAGAGGGGGAGGAGAGGGGAGGGAAGGGCGAGGGAGGAGAAAGAGGGGGAGGAGAGGGGAGGGAAGGGCGGTGGAGGCGAAGTTTATGGTATGTTGTAAACCACTTCAGGTCGAGGCTAGTCTTAAGGATTTTTGTTCAGTTAGCACTAGATAGATTTAATTTCCTTTCCTTAATTTTCCTACTGCGAACACTTAAATCACACTCCATTGAAATAGTCATTTACTATTCGTAACAATAACACGTCAACGGAGGCAGTTCTCAATTCCGTTTCGGTAACTAGGCTTCTACGAGCAGCAATTACACTTCTAAAATAATTACACGTTACACTAATTACACCCAGATCATTACCACATTGTACAAGCCACCGAGCTGCCCAAAGTACCAAGACAGAAACAACCCGAAGGTGACCTAAAACAGCTGACCCTGAATGCCGCATGCAATCTCTTAGCAACGCTTCTCGGCCCGCGTCTGACCTGCCAGTGAAGGCCAGGGTCAAAACCACGCCCACAATCGCGCCCTCGCACACCCTCGCACGCCCTTGCCCGCCCTCTTGGCTTACCTCACGTCTCAGATTTCCTCATCAGCATCTCGCTTTTTTACCATATTTATTTGTTCTTCTTTTTTCTCTCCTCCCCATCCTTCTCGAAGAGCAATGTTACTAACAGGAAGTAATGCATGTTCTCCTCATACTTTAAAAATAGTCCTCAGCTTGCAAGAAGCACAACGAAAGCAAAAAAGAATAATCAAAAGGGCAAAAGCAAGGGTAAAACAGACACAATGTATCTATAAACTATATTCATGAACACGTTCCCCAGAGGCTGTTTTATTGGGCAGTGAATCAAGCGCTGTTTCGCAAGCGGCGGAAGTCGGGTCTAACTTTCTACCCACAAGCCTTCGAGGTGAGACTACCTAGCCAAGCTATGCTCGACGAGGCTCACGAACAACTGCGATTTTTTTTCTCTTCACATTATCATCGTTTTCTTTCTTCTTTTTCGCTCTTCTTGTTGTTTCTAATGTTTCTGCTCCCTCTTCACCCATCTCAATCCTTTTCTTCACCTCTTCCTCCTCCTCTTCCTTTTCTTACTCCTCCTCTTCCTCGTCTTACTCCTCCTCTTCCTCTTCTTACACCTCTTCCTCTTCTTTCTCCTCCTCCTCACCCTTTTTCTCCTCCTCCCCCTCTCTTGTCTTTGTTTTCTCCTCCTCTTCACTTTCTTCTTCACCATTCTCCTCCTTCCTTATTTTTCTTTGTCTCTTCCCCTATTCTCCTCCTCCTGGGCAATGTGCTTTGAGATTCTCGATCAAATATACTTCCTCCTTCTTAGTCTTCTTTCTTCCTCCTTCCCTTTATTTGATATATTTCCTCCTTGCCCTCTTCATTTTCCCTTAGTTTTCATTTCTCCTCATTCTTCTCACCGTCTTCTTCTTCACTTTTCTTTACTTTATCGCCTCTCTTCTCTCTTTCCTTTCCCTACGCCTTCTTACGTTTTGAGTATTCCATTATCATCAGAAATTAATAAAAGCCACAAATTATTTTCTTTGCTATAATTATGCTTTCCTTTTTGAGCGCCTTAAAAAAGGTCTTTTCTTACTCGTCCTCTTCTCAAGCATGTCTCCGATGTCCTATCATTATCGCTGTCACTAATTTCGCTCTGCAAATTCTATTCTCGTACACTCTTTGGTCTCTTCCACGAATTCTTTGTCTGCCTGTTGTCTGTATATACGTGTATGCTCCTCTTTTCCTGTTTGTTTGTCTGTCTGTCAGTCCGTCCGTTCGTCTGCCTCTCTGTTTTTTCTCCCCCCCCCTCTCTCTCTCTCTCTCTCTCTCTCTCTCTCTCTCTCTCTCTCTCTCTCTCTCTCTCTCTCTCTCTCTCTCTCTCTCTCTCTCTCTCTCTCTCTCTCTCTCTCTGTCCCCACCCACCGCTGTGGCACTTTTCATTTTATTATTCATGGAGGTTATCTATGCTATTTCCTTTTGTTCTTTTTGTGGTTCGTTTCCTTTGCTGTTATTATTTATTTATTTATTCTTGGAAGATCTGTCATGTTTAAAACGCTGGTAGGTATTTATCTTAATTATCTTATTTATCTCCGTTGGGTGTGTTTCGTTACGCTAAATTAGTAATTATACTGAATAAAAAAACGTCATTTTATTTACGCCTTCGGCGCGTATATGGCTATACCGTGTATTACATATCATATATAAATCTACATGTATAGTCTTATTAATTGATTTCCACGTGTAAGATTTATGTACATATAAACACACACACCAATCTATTTGCAAACAAGTTATTTTCGAATATTCATTTCTCCATTTACAGCCTCAACGTAAATAAACACGTCTCTCTATAGCCTGCAGTTGCACAATCTTGCAAAGGCGTTGTTACCCGGAGAAAACACACGCACACAAAGGCAGCTTCTTCTTTCTGCCTGACTCGTAGCCCGAGGTTTTGCCTTCCATGACTTAGCTAAGACTGTCGCCTTTTGACCTTTTGGACGCAGCTGCAGGCGGTCTACTCCAGATGCTGCTGCTGGAATTTTCATTTTATCTATTTTTTTCCTTGTTGTTATTCCCTTATTCTTTTTCAAATGCATCGTTTGTTTATAAGGGCGGAAGACAAATATGGCTTGACCAAATCAGAAGTTTGTGTAAGCTGTTTGTAACGGGATTGAATTTTTAATCGAACTTCCTTGTTTATCGGGCGACTTATTTCGAAATCTTGCTACTTAATATTCGCTATTTACACATTTTTGACTCGTTATAATAAGAATGTTTTACCGTTCCTTAAAATGGCCTTTTTCTCCTAAGAGATTCCCCTTAATAAACTCAACTTTGCCATTCAGAAGCCGCATTCCTGCTCGGTCTTTTATTTCTTACGGTGAGGTTAGGCTTCTGTCAACAAAAGACCCGAGTCGAGCGCTTTGTTGCTATCCACGCTAAGGAGTAGCGTGTTTTGTATTTATCTATTTTTTACATGGCATTCATTAGATGTTGTTCACATAAACAAAACAAAAAATACAGAAATATCACGAAAAGAACCTTCAATCCCGAATTCCAACGAGTCTCAATGTATAGATTTAGGAATTGTTAATGACTCCAGTTTCGACGGAATCCGCCAGGGCAGCTACGACCTTGAGGTACTTTTTGTCCCCGTATTCTCGGCAAATGTTAAGGGCCGCTGAGTTCCTCTTATGGGCTCTTGCCATATCTTCATATTTTATCATATTTACGCCTTGTCTACCCAATGCAATGAATCCACCCTACAAAGAAGAGGGCAATGATGAAGATATACACAAATAAACACATTGGAAAAAGGCAGCGGTCTCGGTGAAATGTAAACAAATCATATATCTAATCTCCGCCAGCAGAGGCTAATGCAGACACGAAATCCCCTTGCTATAAGAACTGGCTCTGGCTGGGTGGCACCTGGGCCTCGCCTACGCCGCACGTTACGTCAACCTCTGGTGCACGTGATATCAGGGGACTTTTATTGTATTACTGATGGGGTTAAATTCCGCATAGTAGAGGGTATTTTTCCTTTTTTATTCGCTTGGGGAAAGATTTGTACAGTGGTGGATTCTGAATAACACTCAGTTCGGTGAGGTTGTGTTCTTATCATTATTTTCATTCTCCTTTACATTTTTATTTTTATATTTTCTTATTTTTGTCGTCAGTAACGATAATAGTGACTGAGAATGATAATGCTATTGTTTTTATTATCATTATCATCATTATTATTATTAGCTATTATTATCACTAGTTATGATTATTATTACTATCATCATCATAAATATCATCATTATCATTACTATTATTCTTATCATCATCATTATCATTATTATTGTTGATATAAATATCATTTTTTTATTATTATCAATATTATTATTATTATTGTTATCATCATTATTGTTATTGTCATTATCATTCTTATTATCATTATTATCATGGTGATGATGATTATTATTACTTTTATGATTATTATCCTTGTCCTTTTCATTATAGTTATTATCATTATTATTTCATGATTATCAGCATTGGCATTATCATTATAGTTATCATCATTCCTTTTTTATTATTACTATTACTGTAAGGTTGGAAGTGAAAGAGCATACGATCATGATGAACAGATCAACTTTAATTCGCATCTGGAAGTCTGGTCCGAAAAATCAACTTTTTTCCCCAGCACCCCTCTCGCCCCCCCCCCCCCCCAAAAAAAAAGGAGAAAGAGAGAGGGGAAAAAATGGGATTTTTTTAACGAGTATAAAAAAAGAGACGAAAAAATATTTGCCTACCTGACTCCGTCGCCATCCTCCAACAGGGCGGAGCAATATCCTTGTTCGCCAACACACATAAAAAGGGAGGAAGTGTTGACCCTCCCGGTGGTTTGGGCTTTTTTCCCAGGAAGATCAGCTGGGTTGCGTTTTCTGTCGTAATCTGTCAGGAAAAAGAAGCGGGAGAGATTAAGAGAATAGGAGGAATTGAGTGAGTTAGAGAAAGAGAGGGAAGAAGAGAGAGAGGGAAGGAGAGAGAGAGGGGGGGTGGGGGGAGAATGAGAGGGAGGGAGAGCGAGAGAGAGGGAGAGAGAGAGAGAGAGATCCAGTCAATTAGAAAATGAAAAAAGAAGACTGATGGGGGCGGGGGCAGAGACAGCGAAAAAAGAAAAAAGAAAAACATACGGATATTCCGAAATCTGTACCAGTCCCCCGTTTTTTGTTTTTTTCTAGGTGCAAAAAGACCAAATACAAAAAGCCAAAAACACCCCAGAAAAACAACAACTCTTACATAAACCAAAATTAAGGTATGCGTGGGTTACATATGCTACCCGGAGCCCAAAATACTTGACGTCCTCGTTCGTCTATTTCCATAGACTGGCTAATTCTTGACGTATTTTCGGGTCATGGAGATACGAAAGGGTAGCGAAGTATTTTCGCAATTATAGACCCTTTGGTATATATTGTCTGATGATTTTATTTGTAAGGATAATGCTTTATTGAGGCGATGTAGAGTTATAATGTTTATAAATGTGCGACGCAGGAAGGTGATGTAATAGATTTTGTGAAAAGACATTTAAGAAACTCTTTGTGAATATTGGTATAATGCTCTATTATAATAATAATAATGGTCCGGTAGTGATTAAATGATACAGTTTGATATAAAAAAGTTTAAGGATATAATGCAATTGCTCAATATATGTTATGATACTACAGCGATTTAGTTTGGCGATGCATGCGAGAGGCCCAGCAAGATACACAATGACGCATTTATT
>NC_091563.1:25033706-25038706 GCF_042767895.1 Penaeus vannamei
GGAAGATGAGGAGAAGGTAAATTCAATTTTATTGTTGAAGCTGTTCTACAATTATCTCTTTTACAGTTTTTGTGATGATAAAGTTGTAAATATAGAAATGGAATGGTAAAATGTTTAAAATGAAAGCAAGATTAGTAAAACATGACAGATTAGAGCAATCACATAATGATAACTATAACTATAAAACTATCAGTATCGTCACAGTATAATTAATGGTAATGATGATAATGAAAAAAACAACAGTAATGGGGACAATGATAATAGTGATAATAAGGATGATCATAAAAATAATAGTAATAAAAATACTAATAATAGTAGTAATAATAATAACGTTGATCATAATAGTAATAATAACATTTATAATAATAATAATAATAACAACAACAATAATAGCAATAATCATCATCATCGCATTCCCTTTCCAGGACAAAGAGAATTCGAACGGAGAGATCATGTTGGCCGGCCAGAGGTTCCCGTCGACCGTCTGCTTCGAAGCCAGAATGGTGGATCGCGCCAGCTTGGTGGAGGTAAAGCACTGTCCGTTTTGGGTTGTGAGAGAGGGAGATGGAGAGAGAGAGAGAGAGACGGATGGAAAGAGAGAGAGGGAGGGGGAGGGAGGGATGACAAGAGAGGGAGGGGAGGGAGGGATGACAAGAGAGGGAGGGGAGGGAGGGATGACAAGAGAGGGAGGGGAGGGAGGGATGAAAAGAGAGAGGGAGGGAGGGAAAGAGAGAGAGGGAGGGAGGGAAAGAGAGAGAGAGGAAGGGAGGGAAAGAGAGAGAGAGGGGGGGGGGAAGGAAGGAGAGGGAAGAAGAAAGAGAGAGAGAGACGTATGGAAGGAGGAAAACGAGAAGGGATGAAAAGTGAGAGAGAGAGAGAGAGAAAGAGATGAACGGATAGAATTGGAGAAAGGAAGAGTTTGATTAATGAAAAGGGAGAGAGGGAATGAGGGAAGGAAATATAACGAGAGATAAGACGAGAAGAGAGGGGTAGGGGAGAAAAGGGTGAGAGGAATGGAAGGAGAGGAGAGGAAATAGAGAGAAAGAGAAATAGAGGAGAAATGAGATTTTTATAGCTGCATGAGAGGGATGGAAAAAGAGATTCAGATAGAGAAGAGAATGAGAGATGAATGAGGAAGAAGAAAAGCAAAGACGAGTGAAAAAAGAGAGTGAAAGTGAAGAAATTACTTGCAGCGGATCGAGTAAAATTAGTGAAAATAAAAATGATTTTTATGTTGGTTGATATATTATATGGAAAAGAAGGAAACGAGAAAAGAGGAAGACGAGAATTGGATAAAGAAAGAGAAGACAGAATGAGAGAATGTGTTTCAAGGAGAGAATAATTAGTGAAGCCAACTTAAATGTAAGAGCTGTTATTTAGTATTATTATTGCGAAGGAGGTAAGGGGGGGGGGGGAGTGAGAGGAAAGGATGTTACAAGAAATAGTGCGAAGGGGGGGGAAGCACAAGAGTGTTTGTGTTTTGAAACCGTAATATATTTGTGTGTGAGAGAGAAAGAAAGAGAGAGAGAGAGCAAAAGAACGAGAACTAACCAACTCCCTAACCCAATGAAACAATGAATAAAAAATCCAATATCCCCTTTAACTGCATACTTCTTCCATTATCCAATACTTCCCCTCATTTGTAAATATCCCATCCCTTTAAATATCCCAATGTTTTTCTCTTTAAATATCCCCTCTAAAATGCCCCTACTTCCAAAAATACTCCACCCTGCCTAAAATACCCCACCCCTCTTTAAAACTACCCCTTTCTACCCTTCCTTTAAGATACCCCCTCCTACCTCTCCTTTAAAGTACCCCCCCCCACCCGTCTTTTAAAATACCCCCCACCCCACCCCTTAAAAGCGCACCCCATCCCCCCCCATCCCCAACCCGCAAATCCGACCCAGCCAGTAACACGGACCCAACGAAGACCTCTTTCCAGGAGCACAAGGACGGCGAGTTCGTGTGGGAGGCCGAGCTGCAGGCGCGGATCCGAGCTGGCTTCTCTTGGGGCTTCCTCCTGACGCAGCTGGTGGGCGGGAGGCTGGCCGGCATGATCGGGGGCAAACTCCTGTTCCTCATGGGCGCTTCCATGGCCGCGGTGCTCACCATTCTCACGCCCACGGCCGCCCACATCGGTCCGTATTGGCTCCTCGCTGCTCGCATCATGGTCGGCGCGGCGCAGGTACGTGGTGTGAGAGATGATGATGATAAGAGGAATTATGATAATGATAATGATAACAACAACATCAACACCAACAACAACAACTATAATGATGAAACTGGTCATAAGTTAATATTAGTAATAATCATGATGATTATATGGATAATAATAGTACTAGTACGACTACTAAAATGGTGATAAAAATGAAAAAAAGATGATGATAATAACGAGAATAATAACATCAATAAGATTATAATGATTATGATGTGGTAATAATATACTCCATACATTGACAATAACAGCATTAACTTACTAATAATAACAGCGATACGCATATCAGTGATACTAATTAGGTTGATATCAATGAGAAAAAACAAGAGGACAGGGAAACAATATAGAAAATAAAACTAGCGAGTAAATTAGCAAAGACAACGAAACAGGTATACAAAAAAGGGAATTTAACATAATAAAAACAATCCTTCCATTCCATGTTGCAGGGCGTGTGTGTTCCGGCCATGCAAGCAGTTCTCGCTCAATGGGCGCCGCCGATGGACCGCACTGTCATGGTTGCCTACACGTATTCTGGTATGTTTTTTTTCGTTGATTTTTTTTCTTGTTTTTAATTGGCATATTAGATTCGTAGTTATATTTACCTACTTATAATGACCTGGCATACAGGCTCTAAACATAGAAAATAAAATGAGAATTGAAAATGGAACAGAAAACCAAGAGCAATTAGAGTCACCAAATTTAACTCGAAAGAAATAAAAAGAAATGAAAGAAAAGCAAAAAAACGGCATCTGAATTCCTTAAACTAAGCCCCGCCCACCTCTCTCCCTGCCCCTCCTCCAGGCCTGGCCGTCGGCGCTGCGCTCGGAGGCCCAGTGTCGGAGTGGATGGTGACCGTGATCGGCTGGCGGGCGCTGTTCTACCTGCAGGGCGCCGTGGCTCTCGTGTGGTGCGTCCTGTGGCAGTTCCTGGTGGCGGAGAACCCTGCCAAGCACCCACGCATCACCACGCAGGAGAAGACGCACATCACATCGAGCATTGGAGCACAGCACGCCTGGAGGGGCCTGCCGGTGCCGTGGCCTCATATATTCAGGTGGGTTTGCAAGGGCGTGTATGTGTGTTTGGAGATGAATACTTACTGCGAATGTATTATCATTTTCTTCTCCTCTTCCTCCATTTACTTATTTATTTTTCTGTAATTCGCTCATCATTATTCCGCTTCCTACTCCATCCACCTCGCAACAAAATACCATTAATTCGGCATCAGCAACAATAATCATCTATAATTCCACTGTAATAAAAGGAAATAAAACTAAAACTAAATTATTTTTTCTCCTCAGATCTCGTTACGTCTTCGCTGTCGTCTTAGCTGAGTTGGGCTTCTCATGGGCGTGGTTTACCCTCCTTCACCACGCCCGCGAGTATGCAGTGACCGTGTTGCATGTTCCCGATCACCAGGTGAGGGTTTGGGCGTGGGCGTTGGAGGGATGTAGTGTGTGTGTGAGAGAGAGAGAGAGTCGGATAGAGAGAGAACTATGAAAGTGTACGTAAAACTGTTTGTAGGTATCTAATCCCCCTCCCCCCCCACACACACACCAAAAAAATATAAATGAATAAAAATAAAAATAGATAAATAAATTAAACCTCTCACCCCCCCTAACCCCCTCCCACCTAAATTACCTGCCTGCGTCCCTGCGTCAAATTCTCTAACCCTTCCCTCCCCTTCCAGGCACGTGTGGCATGGGGCACGGCTCTCTTTGCCATGTGGATCATTGCCATAGTGTACGCCACCTTAACGGACTGGGTGAGGCGCACGAATCGACGCTCTACAGTGGTCGTGCGTCGGGCAGCGAACACACTGTGTGAGTTTTCGTTATAGGGTTATTGTCTTTGTCATTGTTATTGCATTCGTTATAGTGTTATTGTCTTTGTAATGGTTTTAATTCCCTTTTGATATAATATTTGTTATAAATTATTTTATTATCGCTATTTTACATGTCCATTAATCTAATTAATCTATTGAAATCTTTAATGTCCTTTAATTACGTTCTCATCTCGTTTATCATCATCTTGTTTTCATGGGCAATAAACAAAGACCAAACTAGAGGGACGTGTTATAGAGACCCAAGACGAAAGCGGCCTTGGTAGACATTGTTCTTCTTGTTATGATGTCCACTCGTAGTAGAAGAAAAGAATTAGCATTAATACTCAAATCGTACCTTTTCTTACCATATCACATAACATCGGTTACAGTGGGCATAAGCTCTCCATAAAGAAGGAAGGGATAAGATCATATGCATATACATCTAACTCCATATATACTCTGAAAACGCTAACAAGGACATTGGTTAAATAAAGGTAATTAGGAAAAAACAGAAACGTCATCTCTCTGCTTCTACTTTCGCAGGCGCTCTGGTAACCGCCGGATGCCTCGTGGCCGTCGCGCAATCCAGCTGTTCGCAAGTCGCTGTGTTGGTCTGGTGTTCCATGGCGCTGGCACTGGGCTTGTCGGCTTCCTTCTCCACCTTCCTGGCCAATGGCATCGAACTGGCACCCAACCACGCAGCTGCAATCGCCGGCGTCAGTGGCACTATTGGCGCAGCTGTACAGGTGCTTTCGCCTCTGTATGTGGCTTATCTCACGGATGGACAGGTGAGGGGAAAGAGAGACGTTGTAGATTTTCTATCGTTTCTGTGATTGTATATTTTTATGTTATGTCATATAGGACGTGAGGAAAGATATAGAGATATATGTAAGGTGTGACGTAATGAAAAAATTGTTCTTCAAATTCTCTAACGGCTGTGCTCAACAGGCCACCCTCGAGCGT
>NC_091563.1:25051206-25053706 GCF_042767895.1 Penaeus vannamei
ATCGCTGAAGGGTCTTCCCTCGTGGTAGCTGCCGCAGCAGGGGCCTTCCCAGGGGTCGGTCGGGAGCGCTGCGGACCCGGAGGCCGCGGCAGAGCCTCCTGCGGCGGCGGCCACTTCGCGCTGCGACCTGCGGGATGGACGGGTTTTTTATAATCATCATTATCATCGTTATCATCATAATTATCATCATTGTCACCATCATCATTATTACCATTATGGTCATCATTGAGGTTATGATCATTTCCTTATCATCATCATATGATTATTAGTGTTATTAAAACTATCATTATCTTTAACTCTGCACCTATTTGTCTGTATTTGTATCTATTAATTATTGTTTTATGAATATCATCATTATCACCGTCATCTCCTTTATCATTATGATCATTATCTTTATGATTATTTCCTTATCATCATATGATTATTAGTGTTATTAAAACTATCGTTACCTTTACCTCTGTATTTATTTGTCTGTATCTGTATCTATTATTTCTCAAAAACTCAATTCCTACATTTTACAAACAACGCCATGAAATAAAACAAAATCTGCAATGCTAAACGCCTTACCCCACAGTGTTGCCAGTGCTAAGAGGTGAGTAAATATCCGGGTTGTGGTTGATCGCCAATTTGGTAACGATGAGCTCCGATCCAGCTGGGTAATCACCTGGTATAATGGCCGTCCAGATGCTGTCGCTCCGGCGGGTGTCAATTTCTGTTCAAAGATGTTCATTATAGAGTCAGGAGTGGTAAGTTTGTGTGTTTTGGGATAGTTGAAACTCGTGTCCTCTCTCTCTCTCTCTCTCTCTCTCTCTCTCTCTCTCTCTCTCTCTCTCTCTCACTCTCTCTCTCTCTCACTCTCACTCTCTCTCCTTTCTCTCTCTCTCTCTTCTCTCTCTCTCTCTCTCTCTCTCTCTCTCTCTCTCTCCCTTCTTATCTTGCTCAATCCTGTCTCTCTCTCTCTCTCTCTCTTTTTCTCACTCTCTCTCTCTCTCTCTCTCTCTCTCTCTCTCTCTTCTTCTCTCTTCTCTCTCTCTCTCTCTCTCTCTCTCTCTCTCTCTCTCTCACCACCACCACCACCACCACTCACCACTCTCTCTCTCTGTCTCTCTCTCACTCTCTCTCTCTCTCTCTCTTTCCTCTCTCTCACCACCACCACCACTCTCTCACCACTCTCTCTCACTCAGTCACCACCAAACACCACTCAGTCACTCAGTCTCTCTTCTCTCTCTCTCTCTTTTCTCTCTCTCTCTCTCTCACCACTCACCACTCTCTCTCTCTCTCTCTCCTCTCTCTCTCTCGATCTGTCTCTCTCTCTCACTCTCTTACTCTTTCTTCACTCACTCTCACTCTTTCTCTAACTCTCTCTGTTTCTTTCTTTCTCTCTCTCTCTCTGTCTCTGTCTCTGTCTCTGTCTCTGTCTCTGTCTCTCTCTCTGTCTCTCTCTCTTCTCTCTCTCTCTCTCTCTCTCTCTCTAACACCTCTCTCTCTCTCTCTCTCACTCACTCACTCACTCACTCTCTCTCTCTCTCTCTCTCTCTCTCTCTCTCTCTTCACTCATCCTCTTCTCTCTCTCTTTCTCTTTCTCTCTCTCTCTCTCTCTCTCTCTCTCTCTCTCTCTCTCTCTCTCTCTCCCTCACTCACTCACCACCACTCACCACCACTCACTACTCTCTCTCTCTCTCTCTCTCTCTCTCTCTCTCTCTCTCTCACACACACACACACACACACACACACACACCAACTCTCTCTCACTCACTCACTCACTCACTCTCTCTCTCTCTCTCTCTCTCTCTCTCTCTCTCTCTCTCTCTCACTCTCTATCTTTTATCATATTTCTAATAAAAAAATTTTTTTTACCTCCAAGTTCTTCATCAACAAAAGTAACAACAAAAGGTTCCACCGAGTTGATCGTGACTTCGGCCGCAATTGTCAGCCCCTCGAGGTAGCCTTGTGGGTGCACAACCTGAAGAGGTGTAGGAAATGTAGTCAGAATGTATTAGAGGCATTTTCATTCATTCGTTTATCTGTTTGTTTAGCTATTCTTGTATGTGTGTCCAAGTAGAAGGTATTTATGTCTGTTCATGTATTTCAGATTTTGGCGGGCTCGGTGCAGTCATGAAAACGTGGAATTGTGTATAATTTGGGATTGAGGGTTAATATTGTAATTGCAACTACACAAACACAGCCTGATGATACAGTTTGTGGCGTGGACTCGAGCGACGCAGAACGCAAGTCGAGAAAATCAGTTTTACCTTAGTCAACCTTAACGAATTTTACCTTAATTTAGTGCATTGTAGCCAAAATCGCAACTGACCTGTTCTTTATCATCACACCCTTTGCTGCCAAACTTAATCAAAACGAAATAAGTTCGAAACCAATACATTTTAGCGCCAGAGTTCGTGAAACGGACTAAAGTGGATAATCTATACAAAGAAAGGTTAATTTACGTCTCTGCCTGAGAAGCTTCACAAACAAAATGACACAAATTAGAAAAAAAGAA
>NC_091563.1:25063768-25068768 GCF_042767895.1 Penaeus vannamei
CTATTTTTCTTATCATCATAATCATTATTACTAGAATTATTAGCCAAAGTATCTTTATACAGGTAGACCCGCCCAATTTTAATAAAAATCCTAGTTTTTTCAAGCTAAGCCCCACATCAACTTTATTTATTGTGGATATTAGATATTCTTTCTTTATTTATTCCTTGATTTCTTTTCCAATAGGCGTTTTTTTCTTCTTCTTTTTTTAACTGATATTACTGAACAATTTCAAAGAAAATGTACAAATAACGCTTGCTATAAAGTATCATGTGATCAAAAAGTGGGCGGAGCTAATGACATCACGTTTAGCTAATGAAGGTGCACCTTTCGATATCAGATATAGCGATACATAATTATTTGTATAATTTACTCCATATTGTTAAACTGACCAGGAACAGAACTAAAATTCCCCTCTTTTTTCTATGACAAGGAAAGTTCATTGCCATTAACAGCCGTTCGTATGCTGATTGAACAGGCTAAATGGAAGTGGAGCCGCCTGGGTATATGTACCTTGTTATTTTCATTATTGCTATTATTCTTATTCTTATTGTTCTTTTGTTTTCATTATCATTACTATTCTCATTAGCATTGTTATCACTGTTATTATTATCATTTATTATCATTACAATCATTATCATTGCTATTATTATATTACCATCATCATCATTATAATGATCATTATAATTATTATCATTATCATTATTACCATTATCATTATCATTACTATTAATATAATCATCATTAACGTTGGTTTTGTTGTTATTGTCATTACGACTACTACTGCTACTGCTGCACCTATCATCATTATTATGATTATTATGATTGTTATTATTAACATGATTATCATGATTATTATCATCGTTATTGTCATTATCCTCATAGGTATCATTATCATTACTATCATTATAAATATCATTATCATTATTGTTACTATAATTATTATTATCGTTATTATTATTATTACTATTATTACTATTATCATTATATATATATATATATATATATATATATATATATATATATATATATATATATAAATATATATTACACAAGAACTCACGTGAAATCGTCGTGGGTCTCAAGTACTTCCCAAACAGACCGACGCCCACAGTGAACATTCTGAGGTGTGGGCGCCCACGGGTTGTGGGTGTTCCTCTTGCAGAAATGGCCGTCCTGTGGGTTGAGTGGGGGCGGAGGGTGGGTCGGTAAGGGTAGGTGGGTTAGGATCATGATTAGATGGATAGGATTAGTGGATAGATGGACAGACGGGTAGGATTGGGTGGGTAGGATTAGTGGGTAGATGGACAGACGGGTAGGATTGGGTGGTTAGGATTAGTGGGTAGATGGACAGACGGGTAGGATTGGGTGGGTAGGATTAGTGGGTAGATGGACAGACGGGTAGGATTGGGTGGTTAGGATTAGTGGATAGATGGACAGACGGGTAGGATTGGGTGGGTAGGATTAGGTTAGCAGATGTTTGGTGTTTAGATAGGTAGGGTTAGGTGGGTGGATGGGCAGGGGTCGGTTAGTGGGTGGATGAGCGGGTGGGTAAGGGTAGGTGGGCAGATGGATAGGTAAGTAGTTAGGTAGGTAAGCGTTGGTAGATGGATTAGGCGGGGGGGGCGTGTTGGCGAGGGGGTAGGGGAGGGAAGGGAAAGAGGGGAGGGGGGGGGGAGAAGGCGGTGTTCGTTAGAGTTCGATGCTCAATTTGTTGTTGTTGTTGTTGTTGCTATTGTTCCTTGCATTTGTGTGCATATGGGGGGGGGGGGTGTTCGAGGGTATGTGTGCGAAATACTTTGTGTGTATTTTTCTTTTTTTCAATCTCGTCTCTGTATTTGTGTATGTGTGCGCAAAAATTTGTGCTTGTATTTGTGCAAGTATGTGTGCATGTGTGAAAAGGTGCGTTTGTGTGCAAAGGTCGTTATCTGAGCTAGCTATTATAAATGATTACACAAAGTACTGTACACGTGAACAACTAAATAGATGAACAAATGAAATAAACTAAAACACCGATAAATCTTGGGGAAAGAATCCACCAATTCCTCATGCATAACTAAACGCACATGGAAAAAATACATAAAACACACATTTCAAAATTCTACTCACGGACAGATGAGTCAGATACATAAGCGAGCCATTGGTCGAGGAGCCGCTGGGCAGGAAGTAGCAGGCGGGGGACGCGGCGCCCGGGTCACACGCCTCGCCCTTCCTGCAACGAGAGAGGCAGTCGCGGAGTTGCGGTGGGCGAAAGGTCGTCGTTTTTGCACGGTATGCGTTGCGCCAATTTTGGTTGAAATGGGTAGACGAATGTAGGAATTGATTACAAGAATGGAATTATTGTGCTAATGTTGTTCTGTGTATTGTGCATTTTGTCAGATTTAGTTGAATTACAACAATGGGCAGGTTCATAACTATTAGATTATATTTTCAAAAAGAAAGAAAAAAAAAATGGCGATGTAGGTCACAGCTGAATAGAACGTAGAACATATCAATGAGGCCACAGCATCTAGACTGGACCACATTTTAAGAAAGAATTGGAATTATTGGCATTATTTTTCAAAGAAGACTAACTGTACGAACTGTACAAAGATTCCTAAAGGTAATTGATGCATGTAATTATGGAATGATCAATTGGAATGCGAGATTAAGATAAACACAAGGAAAATATTTAAACCAACGCATTACATACAAGACACAGAAGTGTACATAAAGATAAAAAGACATAAAGACACACACAAACGAAACCACAAAAGGCATATATTGACATAAAAACCTAGAAAGACACAATAAAGGCACGAAAAACAGTCAAAGCCACGGAAAAACGCAAAGTTATTGAAAGACACTAACAGTCAAATACGCATAAGGATCCAAAGGAGCATAAAACACACACACAAAAAAAAAGACCAAAAGGCACACAAATCTACGTAGAGCACACATCCGGTCATGCATTACTCAGTCTCAAATTTTCCTTCCAGATCTCCGGCAAAACAGCTTGTCGGGAGCTCGTCCTGTCCTCCCCGCGAGTAGTGGACGGGGAAGACGCCGTCCCCGGGGAACCCGTGCTCCTCCATGACTCCCCAGCGGAAGTGCGCCCACTCGTGCGCCATCACGGCCCCTGCGGGCGTCGGGAGGCTTCGTTAGTCGGGGCATGGATGAAGTAATATGAGTTAAAAAACACACACACACATTTACATTTACATACATACACACATACATATATATACATAAATATATATATATATATATATATATATATATATGTGTGTGTGTGTGTGTGTGTGTGTGTGTGTGTGTGTGTGTGTGTGTGTGTGTGTGCAAGTATATATACATGCACATATATATATGTATATATATACATATATAGATGAATGCATATATACATACATACATACATATATATGTGTATATGTGTGTGTGTACGTGTGTGTGTGTGCAAGTATATATATATATATATATATATATATATATATATATATATATATATATGTACATATAGATACACACACACACACACATACACAAACAAACAACCAAATATCCGATGAAATTGATCTTCACTGCGGTGTCCCTCAAGGAACGGTCCTCGGCCCAGTATTGTTTCTGATAATGGTAAATGAGGACAAAATTCCGCACGTGAAGATCTACAAATATGTGATTACAAGACGCCCTTAAACAAGTGTCAGAGTGGGCTTCATCTAACAAAATGTCTGTCAACACCAATAAATGCACAGAAACAAAATTTAAATTTAACAAATTACCTGACAGTGGTAGTACTCGTAGTATAGGCGAGGAACTCTTAACTCGGGCCAAAGAGGTGAATCTATTGGGAACAGTTATCAGTGACGATTTAAAGTGGTTCGCCAACACCAAGAAACTGATTTCAAAGTGTGGAAGAAGGTTCTTTATGTTAACTAAATTAAAATCTTTTGGTGCTTCCCAAGAAGACCTCCTCCGCATATGGACTTTCCTACGACCAGTCTGTGAATGTGCAGCACCAGTCTGGCATTCGTCCATTACCAACTTTGAAAAAATAACATTGAAAAGACCAGAAAAGAGTATTACGTATCATTCTCGGGTCAAACTACACCACACACACAGATGCGCTAAACCAACTACAGATACCCTCTTTAGAAGACCGGAGAAAATCCTTAACAGAAAAATTCGCACACAACATCTTTCCATCTACGAGGCATCGGCACCTACTTCCCGACTTGCGTCAATCAAGCGACAGCTTCGTGAGGATGTTAACAATAAATTATGTGAACCAAAGTGTCATACATCCAGTTATTATATGTCTACTATTCCCTATTGTATTAGACACTTAAATGATAACTTTGTAAACAATTTTACCCTTGTAACTACAACTTTACTTAATAAACTCTTTATTATTATCATTATTATTACACATACGCACGCACACACACACACAATGATACATGAGCAAAATGTAAACACACACACACATAAACGTACACATGCGAAGATTTTTCTTCTGATGACAAAAATGATTACACTCCGTAATACAAAACGATACAAATGAGAACCTATTTCTTATGTATTTCATTTCACTATAATTACTATTTCTGCCTTTTACATTTCTATTAATTTTACCATCATCGCCACAGTTCCGTCAGGGCTAAATGACCTTTGACGTCTAAAAGTTCCGTTTGTCTGACCGTCACTGTTTACCTTGTGACCCGTAGTTCGCCTCCGCGTAGTCAGCGTCCAGGAGAGTCGTGTGGATAGTGATGTGTCGACCGGGGACTCCGCACTGGCCGGGCTGCGGGCGAAGGGGGGGCATCTTATTCATTTTCGGGAATTCCATTTCTTTTTGCGGTTTTCTTACGTTCAGTTGCACTTCCATGTGTGCCATAGGGGTAGGTGTGTCCGTTTGGAAAGAGGTATGTGTATATACAATGTGCACATTCATACGCACACGTACATTTGCAATAATACACATTTACACACAGAATAATATACATACTCAAGTACAGTACGTA
>NC_091563.1:25071268-25079528 GCF_042767895.1 Penaeus vannamei
CATCATGCTTCCCTTAACATTCCCCATCCTTAAAAACAAGATGCCAAGATCCAATGGTTACACATGCCTTTACAGAGTACGTAGAGGTCATGTGAATCATCAGAATTGCTTAACCACACAAGTAAATCTTCCAGTATTAAATTACTAATATACGAGTATTAGGTTACAAGCATTTATTAGTAATACGTGTACAGTTATCTTGTCTAAAGGAATGTAGTAAAGACCGTTTATATATTTGATAGATAAAAGAATAAGTAAAGGACAGAATTGATAGGAAAGTGAATATGTAATCAAATAAATAAAGTGTTTGATTAACTGATTAATAGCAATTTCAAAGCAATTCAGCAGATAATTTTTATTCATTTGGCAGCTGCCTCCTTACATATGTCTAAATCCTTCTCCTCCTTCTAAATATCCTTTCTCAAAATCTAAATCACCAGCGTCTAAGAGATCTAAATCTCTTTCTTCTAAATTCTTTGATGTCTAAACCATCTTGTATTATTTTCTAACCACCCCTCTATTTCTAAATAATTAAAATTCTAAACCAGCCTCCATTAAACAAAATTCAAATTGAAAGCGAATATATCTAGTTCCAATATATATATATATATATATATATATATATATATATATATATATATATATATATATATATATATATATATATATATATATATATATATATATATATATATATATATACACACACACACACACACACACACACACACACACACACACACACACACACACAGATATACTTGTGTGTGTGTAAGATATTCGTATTGTTCTGGGTGACTTCAATGCGGTATCTGGCTGTGATCGGGCTGACCATGAGATGTCTGTGGGTCTCCATGGTTCAAGAACTGATGCCGGTTGTGAGAATAGCCTCCTTTTCTGGGACTTTGCTTGGTCCCAGAAATTGAGGATTTTTGATTACTGGTACCAGCCCCCAGACCTACATCGTAGGACTTGGTACAGCAAGGCAGGTAATGGAGCCAAGGAGATCGAGGGTGGATCCTCACTGATCCTCCTCTTGCTCTCGGGTGTTTACCAATCGTTACTTGAGCTGTATCAAGTGTTTCACGCTTGAAGGTGTCCCACAGAAGTAAGGGCCCGTCAGAAAAAACAGAGACTGCCTCAGCAAACCCCCGGGCACCCCCCCCCCCCTCCCTCAGCCTGTCCAAATGAAACACCCTAGGGTGATCATTGGAAAGCTGGGGAGTTTTGAAATGGACCCAGAGGGTAACCACAACCAATCTATGGTGAATACCATAATACTTGGCACTCCTATACACTCTGTAGTTCTGGAGGATCATCCAATAAGTGCTAATGAGTATGTGGTTGATCTCCTTGATTGCATTACCCGCATCGCTATACTACGTCCAACAATGTGGGTCAGGGCACTGTTACCATGAGTCAGAAATCTTCAATTTCTGGGACCTAGCAAAGTCCCAGAAAAGGAGGCTAATCTCACTACCGATATCAGTTCCTGAATCATGGGGACCGACAGACATCTCATAGCCAGCTCGGTCACAGCCAGATACCGCATTGAAGTCACCCAGAACAATACGAATATCACGAATATCACGTACGTCCAAGATATATATATATATATATATATATATATATATATATATATATATATATATATATATATATATATATATATATATATATATATATATATATATATATATATATATATATATATACTCGTACATATATATATATTCTTCTACTTCTTTAGGTAGATACTTACAGTGTATAAATGTACGATATAGGAAATCTATAATATAAAATGTCTTCCTATAAACCTAGATCCAATTCAAAATTAAAGTCCTCTTTTACACTCTCTAATCAGTAGTTTAACATAATTCATCAATCGGTAGTTTACAGCAGCTTTACTAATCAATATGACTACCTTTACCAATCATTAGATAAATACATTCACTAACAGGTTGACTAGAATCACTAATCGCTGGCATGGCGTATTTTCCCCAATCAGAAGCATTACTGATTCACTAATCAGCTGTTTAACGTACCTTCACTGGCATAACGTACGTAGTTCTCATCACTACGCCTGCATTCGCCAGTCAGCCGTTTGACTAGAATGGTTAGTCGAGAGTACAACCTACGTTTACCCATCAGTACCAAGACTCCAATTACCAATTGGTACCATGAAATCATTTACTAATTAGTAGAGTGACGTACCTTTACCAATCAGCACCATGACTGCATTCCTTAATCAGCATTGTGACATATGTGATGATATATTGTGATCAGTACATTTTTTAATCAGCAGCGTTTCACTAATCACTAACCTTTCACTAATCAGCACCATGATTTCCTTTCCTAATCAGCAACATGATCTCTCACTAATCAGCACCATGAGATCCTTCTCTAATCAGGGCGTGACGTACTTCCCCAATCAGTACCATTACGTACCTTGACCTTTTTTTCCAGGTCGGTTATCGAGATGACGTCAGTCCCCATGGCTGGGTCCACAGCCAACACCACATCCTCATAACGCCCATTTTCCAGCCTCACGCCCACTGAAACTTGGCTCACCCCCGCCCAGACGATCAGACACGTCACCGCCCACGCTAATTCTGAGGAAAGATTGAAGTGAGAGAGGAGGGCGGGGTTATTGAGGATGTCTGAATGAGGGGTCAGAGGGCAACGTGGGAGGTCAAAGCGGCGAGGAAGAAGAGAACATTCTGGAACGAAAGGGTCTCGGGAGTGAGAGGGAGAAAGTTGGAGGAAAAAGTCAGTCTGGAACCCGAATCGTCACACTGAAACGGAATGAGATCCTACTTAGACAAACAAGATCACACGAGAACACACACACGCACAATCCACACACACACACATACACACATAATACACACATACACACAAACACACACACACACACACACACATGCACACACACACACACACACACACACACACACACACATACACAAACACAAACACAAACACACACACACAAACACACACACACAAACACACACATATGCACACAGAATACACACACAAAAAATACACACAAAAAACATACACCCCAAAAAAATACACAAAAAAATACACACACATACATGCACACACACACAGAGAGAGAGAGAGAGAGAGAGAGAGAGAGAGAGAGAGAGAGAGAGAGAGAGAGAGAGAGAGAGAGAGAGGGAGAGGGAGAGAGAGAGAGAGAGAGAGAGAGAGAAAGTGAGAGAGAGAGAGAGAGAGAGAGAGAGAGAAAGTGAGAGAGAGAGAGAGAGAGAGATGGACGGAAAGCAAGAGAGCCGGAAAGAGAGAGAGAGAGGAGGGGAGGGAGTGAGAAGAAAGGAATATGTAGAAAGGAAGGAAAAGGAAAGCTAGGAAAAGAGAAAAATGGAGGAATAGCAAGAAAATAAGAAAGTAAAAAATAAAAAAGAGCCATACGGGAAAACAGAGAGAAAAGAAAGCAAGAAAGACAAATACCGACCACACCATATAACCCACACGTAAAACCCGCAATAAAAGAGATTTTATTTTTTAAGATAAGAATGTCACCAATAAAAATGGAGATAAGCTTTGGCTCAGGGAAGTCGTATTTTCTTGAACACCTTATGACTCTCATGATTATAAGCGACGTGACAAATTCCATGTCATTTGGGCAACAGAATGTGTTGCCCAAATACACTTATTGTATTCATTCCATGTATAAGTATGTTAACCTCATATTTTCTATGAGATATCAGTGTCTACTACAGGCTATATCATTAACAGTTAGCGGCATATTTCATTGCTTTCTATTTTCAACACTTGTAGGTTGTAAATTTTGGAATGTGGAGACTTTCAGCCCTTTTTTCCTCATGCTTAGAACCGACGGTCGTATCTCCATCCTTAATCCGCGTTTACAGCGCGCGGTGCCACCTCGACTCCGGTGGTGCCGCGTCGGTCCTTCCAACGGCGCCTGTGCCAGCCTCCCAGTGGCGTCTCTTTGTCTGCTTCAGAGGTGGCTTTTGGCCTTTCGATGGTGCCCCTTTGGCATGTGTCATGGGGGTCACGGGGCAGCTTAAACCCAATGGTCTGGTTGCCATTTTTCAACGCACACGTGACACAAATCAGCTGAACTTCGAACCAGCCGCCGTGGCATCTCCTTGTTTGTGCTTTATGTTACGAAAGAATTAACCCGGCGCAGTCTATGAAATGAGTTGCCACATATCTTTTCACTTCGTTAAATTTCAAAGCTTAAGGGAACAGAATGTACATTTTCTGATCGTGGATAAGGTGTTGTATGTCGTTTCGGCTTGGAGATTATTCTGAGGGAAAGCTTTGGGCATTCTGTTTGGATCTTTAGCAAACTTCATGAAGAAGGACTGATGAAATAATAGTCAAAATTAAGTAATTTAACAAATGAGTTCATGTATAAACGAGAAAAGAAATTCCTTATTAAATAATTTCATAATTCTGATAGCTGTTTATAATAATGAGCTCTTCGTTATCATAAATAAAGACAGGATTTTGGTTTTCCCTCTGGTTATGATAACACTATCGACTAAATTATAAAAATGATTTTTTATCAAGCTACATCTGATATGCCACGGTGCTCTCTCATTGGTTAACGCAATGACGTCAGTAGATGCTATACTTTTTTCACCCTGTTAGTCTGTGCGATACTTTATAGTAGATATTTTTTTCAGCGCATCTTCTTTAAAAATGGTTCAGTAATGACTTTGTCAAAATGAGAATAGTAAATAAGACAACAGCAAAAATAGAAATATAACATATATAGTATCAGTGGATAGAGGTGAAGAGGCTTAGTTCAGATGTCGCCAACTAAGATTTTTATCAAGATGGAGTGATGGTACCTTTTTTAAAGTACCTTTTGAAACAATATGCACATAGATACGTAAGAAACTTACCATATGATGTTGCACCTCCACCATGTGCCCCCTTCCTCTTCATAAATAAATAAACTTTCATTTTTCACTTCCTACCCACACTACGTCATCTCTCTAAAAGATAAAGATCAGACAGAAAATATTCTCTCTAAATTTCTACCTCAACTCGTTATGTTATTTGAAATATAAAGAATATGCACACGAATTATTCCTGCCAAGATTCACGATGTATATTCTCTCAAACACGGATTTTTTTTTCTCCCAAACAAAACTTCAACTCAAACCCACGCAAAGAAAGAATGAAAAAAAAAAAATCAAAGAAAACTTAAACACAAAACAAAAGGAATTCTCTCAAACAAAACTCAAACTCATGAAAAAAGAAAAAATCTCAGAGAAAACACAAAGCAAAATAAATTCTCTTCAGCAAAACTTTCTTTAAGGGGGCCGTCCCCAAAAGGGGCGTGGCCAATTATGGGGGTGGGGGTCATATAGGTAAATATTTCTAAAAAATAAAAGGTCTTATGGATTTTCCTGATTTTTGGATATTTTATGTATATTCATATTCCGTATCTTTTGATACCAAATTTGTTGGGGTTCCTACGTGGGGAGCGCTGCCCCCCGCAAAAAAACATTTTTTTTTTCGCATGTGTCTGCGCAGAAGGTTCCTTGTCCCAGAGGATTATGATGTGTGTCATGAAAAACAATGTGAATGAACATCAATGAATTCCTAAGACAACTACCAAGCCTTTTTTTTATCGATTAATTTCCCTAGAAAAAAAAATATATTTTTTAGTCTTTTTTCGATTTTCAAAAATTCGTATAAAAAAGTAAGCAACATTTCGATAAAATCGCTTGGTTGTTGTCTGCGCATTTCCACAAGGTTTCCAAAGATATATCCAAAATTTTAATCAGATAAAAACCCTAGGACAAGAAACTTTCTGAAGCTCGAAAAAACAAACAAAAAGTTGGATATTTGAAGATCAATTTTTTATATTTTTTCACCTATGGATCTTTACTATTTCATTACTGTAGAAACTACTCTTATTCCTCTTTCAAACGCACTTTGTTAGGTAAAGATATGATCATTAGTCTCTAAGTTATAGAAACAAGCAAACAAATGACTCCCGTGAAAAGGGGCAAATCCAGACCCAAGATAATATGACCGTAATATAAAATCGGTTGTTTCGTGTTTTATACCTCTATTATTGCTGTTTTATTATGTATATATTCGTTTACATGTGTATACGCATGTTAATTATTGTAAAGGTACATGGTCGTGCACGTGTATATGCGTATATGCGCATATACTTATTAGATCCATAATTATTTAATTTATTTATATATTTTCTTTATATTCCAGTCTACTCTTCTTCCTCACCGCCTGACCACGTGATTCAGCCTCGAAACAAGCGATAAACGTTTGGTCACCCGCGGAGTACTTGTTATGGAGGGACAATGAATTGTTTAGTGTTCGTTACAAATAACCGTTCATAAAACGTTGATAGATCAAAAATATTTTGAAATACAAATCTCTTATATCATATCTAGCATATTCGTTTATCGTGTCTGCTTCTTGTGATGTAGCAATAGGTATCAGATACTTATAGGCCGATTGTACGAGTTTACACGAATAAATTCTATCATAATCTTTCTTTACATTTATTTTTTTTCTCGTAAATGGATTTATAATGACATAATGATGTTTAATCGATTATTTAGTTTCAAATGAAAGCGCACACATAAAACTACTGTGATCAGAAAATTCTAAAGCGGTGGCGACGCTTGGAGCTTTGTCGCGCGGGTCCCTGCGAGATGGCCTTGGACGCGCACGGGCCTCCAGTCCGCGTGAGTATCTATTCGTTGCGAGTTTGATTTTGGAGATACAGACTTGTAACTGCTCATGTATTATCACCGAACACTAAATATACTTTTATGTTGAATTTGTCGACATCGAATCATATCTACTCTATTTTATGGGAAAGAAATGTGAAAAGTCGCATAATTATTTTTTATTTTTCTTCGTCTTTCATATCATAAATCTTTCACTTTGGTATGAAAACTGTTAAAATAAGACACTTTTATCTTCCTGTGATCCATTTCAATAGCTAATGTCAAAATACAATGCATCATATTAGCTCCTGTGAAGCGAGAGTGCGGAAGGGTGAAAATCGCTGACACAGCGGCAGTGGGACTTGGGGTTCTGGCCTCGCGCACAGCCCAAATTTTTCGCCGCGGAAGTTCATATTCACGTGGGTGATTCTACTCTCATTTACGAATATGAAACTGACCATAACTCATTTTCGACCACTCCGGCCTTAAATCTCCGACTCGCAAGGGACGGTCCCCTTAAACTTCAGCCCAAACTCACACTAAAAATTAAGATTAAAAAAAAAAAGAAAAAAAAATCGGCCCAAACTCACACGCTAAGATTTGTATCAAAAAGAAGTTCAGCCTTAAATAGCACACTTAAATAAATAAATAAATAAAACATAAAAGAAAAAATAGCTAAAACGCAGCTAAAACACACGATTTTTTTTCTCTTAACCAAAACTTCAGCCTAAATTCACAGACGAAAAAACCTTTAAAACTTCAGTCCCAACTCACAAGATTTTTCTCTCAACCTACACTCTCACACCCAGAAAAAAATCTCTAAAACAAAATTTCTGCCCAAAACCACTCTTATTTTTTTCGCAACCAAAACTTTAGCTTGAATTCGCACAAGAAAAAAATCTCTAAAGCAAAACTTCAGCCCAAACTCACACGATTTTTTTCAACCAAAACTTCAGCTTAAACTCACATGCCGAAAAAATCTAAACAAAACCGGCCCAAACTAACAGCCGAAACTCACACACGCACACACAAAATCTCTCGGACAAAACTTGAAAACTTCATCCTAAACTCACACAAATACACACACACACAAAAAAAAAAAAAAAAAAAAAAATCTGCCAAAACTTCACCCGAAACACACACAAAAAAATCCTTCACCACAAACTTCATCCCAAACACACACACACACAAATCTCTCAGCCCACACTTCATCCCAAACACACACACACACACAAATCTTTCACCACAAACTTCATCCCAAACACACGCACACACAAAATCTCTCGGCCAAAACTTGAAAACTTCATCCTCAACTCACTGATCATGTTGCCTGCGTAGAACCGCCCTCACGCAGTCGAAGCTCCCGGGATTGTGGACCGAATCAGCCCAAACAATTTTACTTAGTGCTTTATCAGACCTAATCCCAAGACCAAACGTAATTGGGTTTTGTCACGCGCGATTAACACCTTTTTCTCTCTTCCGTTTTTATCGGAGTTGATAATTGATATCAGATGACGTTAGTCCTTTTTTTTTTTTTTTTTTTTTTT
>NC_091563.1:25080028-25082528 GCF_042767895.1 Penaeus vannamei
TAATAATAATGATATTAGTAATGATGATAACGATAATAGTAATTATGATAATAATTATCATCATCCTTATTGTTGTTGTTCTTGTTTTTTTCTTATTATTATTATCTTTATTATCATTTTATCATTATGATTATTATTATAATTATTATCATTACTATCATCATTATTATTATTATCATTATTATTACTATTATTATTATCATTAACATTATCATTATTATTATTATTATTATTATTATTATTATTATTATTATTATTATTATTATTATTATTATTATTATTATTATTATTATTATTATTATTATCATTATTATTATTATTATTATTATTATCATTATTATTATCATTATTATCATTATTATCATTATTATTATCATCATTATTATTATCATCATCATCATCATTATCATTATTATCATCATCATTATCATTACTATAATTATTACAATAATTGTTATTAATATTATGCTATTATCATTACCATTATTATTATTCTTGCCAATAATAGTAATGATAATGATAATAAGAATGTCAATGATAATGATGATGATAATAATAATAGTAATAATAATAATATCAATAACAATAATAGTAATAATAATAATTACAAGCATTACGATAATTATCACAATGGTTATTATTATATTCATTGCTATTATCAATGATAATGATAATTATAAAAATAATAATACGAAGAAGAAGAATGATAATAATGATGATAATGATAATGAAAAAACTATAGAAATAATATCAATATTAGTAATCATAATAATGATATTAATAATAATAACAATAGTAAAATATTAAGAATAATGACAATTTTAACAGCAAAAACATAGTAATGATACTAGTCATAATATTAACAATAATAACAGCAATAATAGTAATAGTGATGATAATGATGATGAGGGTGATGATTATGATGGTAATGATAATGATACGGGTAATGATGATGATAATAAAAGTGATAATAACTAATCCTCATAATAATAATTATAACAATGATAATTATAACTATTCTACTACTACTCCTAATAATGATAACAATACTTAAAATAATGAAAAAGATAACAAATGATAATAATAATGGTTATGATGATGATGATAGTAGTAATGCTGATTATAAAAAGGATAACTAATCAACAATAGTAATGATATTGACAATAGCAATTATGATAATGATAGTAATAATTATAATGATAATAATATCAATAATAATGGTAATAATGAAAAGAAAAAATAATAATGATAATTAAAAAATGATAATGAAAAGAATAATACTGTTAACAACAAAAATAATAACAATTATCATTATCATTTCGATAATGATAATAATGATTATTATAAGAATGATAATGATAGCATTGGTAGTAACAATGATACCACTAATAAGGATAATCACAATAATAATAAACATAATGATATATTACTGATTATGATTATATAAATGATAACAATAATCATTTTTGTTATTATCATTACTATTATAATCATTTCATCATTATTACTATTATTATCCTTATTATAATTATCGCAATGATATTGATATCACTAACCATTATTATGATTATTACTATTACCATTATTCTTATTATTCCTAACGTTATCAATGATGATTATTAATATCATTATCATTGTGATTACTATTATCATCATCATTATTATTATAGCTATTATTATCATTGTTATCATCATCATTATTGTAATTATTGTTGTTATCATAATGCTAATAGTCATTGTTATTCTAATTATAATAATTATCAGGATTATAGGAGTAATAACAATAATAGTGATAATGATAATAATAATAATGATAATAAAAATAATAATAATAATAAAATAATAATAATGATAATAGTGATACTACTACTACTACTACTACTACTACTACTACTACTACTAACAATAATAATAATAATAATAATAATAATAATAATAATATGATAATGATAATAACAATAAAAATAATGCTACTAATAATAATAGCACTACCACCACTACTACTACTACTACTACTCCTACTACTACTACTACTAATGATAATAATAATAATAATGATAATAATAATAATAACGATAGTGATAGTTATTACTATAATAATGATAGTAGTAATAAAAAAATAGGTATCATTAATAATACTGATGATAATAATAATAATAATAATGATAACAATAATAACAATGGTAGTTATAATAATAATGATAATAGGATTAACAGCAATAATAAAGATTATATTATCAATATCAATAAACACAACAATAATGATAATGATAGCGTCGATAATCATAATGAATTGATATCTATAATTTTGATAATAATATTATTAATGATGATACGAAGAAAAAATTATAATAACGAAATAATTATAATGATAAGAATAGTAATGCTACTAATGTCATCATTATTACTCCAATTTTCAATTAGAATAACGATTGTGATTATCATAACAGTACTAAAATCACCGGCAAAAATAGACAAGTTGTAAGGAAAAGAACAATTT
>NC_091563.1:25102528-25110028 GCF_042767895.1 Penaeus vannamei
CACTATTCTCCATCCTACCCTCACACCCAACTCATCCCCACCCAACCCACCCACCTTGCCACACCCACTGAAAACCCAAACCAACCCACCCAACTCCCTACCAACCAACCCACCTCGAACCCCCAACCCACCTCCAACCCACCTCCAACCCACCTCCCCCTCCACTCAACCCCTCCAACTCCCTCACCAACAGGACTCAGCATACAGCACGAACGGGAGAAGGCCCTCGGACGCGAACTGGGGCGAAATCCAGGTCTTGGCCCAGTACAAGGAGACCGGGAGCTCTCAGGGGAGGGTCAAGATCGTCGTCCTGAAGGCGCAGAGCACGGTGGTCGGGGCCAAGGTAGGCGGTGCTGACGGGAAGAGAGATCGTTAGGCGTATATGATGGTTTGATGATGGTGATGATAGCGATGATGATAATGATGATAATGATTTCGATAAAGATGATAATGCTGATGTTAACAATAATGATAGTAAGACGATGATAATAATGATAGTGATGAAAATGATAATGATAATAATGATAATAACAAGAGTAGTATTAGTAGTAGTGACGTAGTAATATCAATAATATTAACAATAGTAATAATAATAAAAAAGTTGAAAAGAAGTATATTGATGATAATGATATTAATATTATTGACGCAAGAGTGGAAATGTTTTTAACAATAGCAATAATTATTATCACTATTACTACAGTAACCATTACACCACTTTAACTGGCATAGATTAACCTTACCCTTATTATCAGTAGCACTCCCACCGTCACCATTATCAGTATCAAAAACAAAAAAAAGGAAAAGGCGAATCTTATCATTTCCACGAACTGTGACATTTTCGTTTTTAATTCGTTATTTTCCTCTGCTTCCTGTTTAGGTCTTTCTCCTTCTCCTCAGCAGACAAAGAAGGATTTTTTCCTCTTTCTCTTTTGCTTCATTATTGGCATTATCATTGTTATTATGATCATCAACGTTGGTATTATCATTTCATGTTATTGTTATTATCCTTATTGATTATCATTATCCTTATTATTATTATTATTATTGTTATTATTAGTATTAGTATTATTATTATTATTGTTATTACTATTATTATTATTATTATTATTATTGTTATCATTATTATTATTATCATTATTATTATTATCATTATTATTATTATCATTATTATTATTATCATTACTATTATTATTGTTATCATCATTAACATTATCATATAATAATAATAATAATGATAATCATAATGTTAATCATAATAATGATAATGATATTAATAATGATAATATGATGATCTTGATGATTATGATGATGATGATAATGATTCATTATTATCATTATGCGCCAACCCCCAGATTAAGATGCATTAAACTTCCTACCATCATTCTCTGGGATGTTGTGATGAAAAATTACATTAATTCCTGATCCTCAACCACAAACCAGTCCACCTGAAATCAAATCAAATCATCACCAATCCACGAGCAATAAATTTCCATCGCAATCATCAAATTTTCCACCGAATCCAACCGACCGACCCCCTACCCATCACCCAACATCGACCCAGCCTCGCCAAAGGTAATGATACCACCCCATTTCACACCAGAATTCGGGCGAATACCACGTAGAAGTGATCATGAGGAGAGGTGAGGAGACGCTGGTTGTCAACACGACGAAGGCAGCGCTCGGCCTCAAGCCTGTGTGGAACGCCCCCTTTATCTTCGATGTGTCGCAGGAGAAGGTGAGGTGGGAGGAGGGGGGTTGTGTGGGGTGGAAGGGGGGGGAGGGTGTGTGTGTGTGTGGGTTTGCGTGTGGGGGGGGAGTGTTTGTTTGTGTGTGGGAGGGGGGGGGGGGATATGACGATTTGTGTGTGTGGGTGTGCGGGTGGGTAGTGGTGGTGGTGGGGGGGGGGGGGATGAGACGGTTTGTGTGTGTGTGTGTAAGTATCTGTGTGTGGGGAGGGGGTGCGTGTGTGGGTAGTGATGGAGGGAGTGTTTGTGTGTGTGTGTGGCTAGTGGGGGGAATGTGTGTGTGTGTGTGTGAGTATCTGTGTGTGGGGAGGGGGGTGCGTGTGTGGGTTTGCGTATGGCTAGTGGAGGGGGGAAGTGTGTGTTTCTGGGGGGATGTGACGGTTTGTGTGTGAGTGTGTGTGTGTGGGTAGTGGGGTAGGGGGGAAGTGTTTGTGTGTGGCTAGTGTGTGTGTGTGTGTGTGCGTGTGCGTGTGAGTATCTGTGTGTGGAGGAGGGGGGGGGGAAGATGCGCGTGTGTGGGTGTGGCTAGTGGGGGAGAATGTGTGCGTGTGTGGGTGTGTTTGTGTCTATATGCAATGAAAAAGAAATTTGATTATGTATATAGGCATGTCCGTGTATACTGTATGTATGTTTATCCGTATGTACGTGTTCGTATGTATGTATGCGTGTCCGTTTGTATGTGTTCGTATGTATACATGCGTGTACGTATGTCCGTGTGTATGTATCTATGGATGCATTCGTTTTTTTTCGTTTTTTTTTCTTATTTGATCTTATGTGTTATCAATTTCTTTCTATGTTTACTTCTTTAGTTATTGCAAATGCATTATTGCTTTTTTTTACGTGTTTGTTGTTCCTCCTACTTCTCTTTCTTCCTTTTCTTCAACATTTTATTTGCATTTACCTTTTTTCACCTTTCCTTTTTTCATTTGCTTTACCCCTCCCTTTATTCCTCCTCTTCCCCATTTCATATAATCTGAAGACCATTTTTACGTTAAGAATGAATATAAAGCTTGTGTAATATCTCTTATTTTTCCTTGCCTATCATAATATTCATGCAGATTTATTGAAAGTAATATTTTCATTTGTTTTTGGATTTCATATTGCTGAAAATATTGTTATCAATTATTGTCGTTCCATATTATTGCTGTATTTGCAATGGAATTCATCAACAGCAGAATTATTATTATTGAATATTGCTTTTCCAAAATGTTTGAGAATGCTCTATTTGCAAATGAATTTCATTTTACTGAAATTGCTATTATTTCTTAAAAAGGAAAATGTTTTGAAGGAATAATTCGGCTTTATATATTTTCAATGTTTGTTTTATTGTATGTTTGGCAATCTATCAATCTTTCTCCCCCCCCCTCTCTCTCTCTCTCTCTCTCTCTCTCTCTCTCTCTCTCTCTCTCTCTCTCTCTCTCTCTCTCTCTCTCTCTCTCTCTCTCTCTCTCTCTCTCTCTACCAATCTGTCTCTCGATCTCTATCTATCTATCGATCTACCTACTTAGGTTTCTTTCTTTCTCTCATTCACTCTCTCTTTCTCTGTTGAAGCAAGAATTACTGTCGGCGCAAACCTTATACCCCACAGCGTAAAGGACTATTGTTGTAATACATAGAGTCAATTTAACGTCACACAAATCAAACAAGAAACATCTCATTTAGCACTCAGCCGCCTCTCCATTTATTTAATTTATCTATCTATTATTATTTTTATTATTTAGATAAACGAGAATTGAATAGAACTCAATATGTATATTGTTTATTCTCCAAGCACCTCCCCCATTTTCTTTCCAAGATTTTATCTTCAAGCTCTTCTCCCATTTCCTTTGTCAATTTCATTCTCCAACCACTTTCCTCGTTTTCTATCCCAGGTTTAATCAACAAGCACCTTTCCCGTTTTTTTCCCTTCAGGTTTAATCTTCAATCACCTCTACCATTTTCTATCGAAGATTTTATCATCAATCACCTTCCATTTTCTAAGTTCATTCTCCAAACACCTCTTGTGTTTCCTATCCCAGGTATAATATTCAAGCTCCTTAACCGTTTTCTAATCCTCAATCACCTTCCCCGTTTTCCTTCCTAAGTCTGTTCTCCAACCACCTCTCCCGTTATCTTTTCTAGATAAACGAACACTGGATAGAACTCAACCTGATACGGCTGGGATGGACCAAGCGGAAGGTCACTCTCGGCCAGGCCTTCCTCGGTCTGGGCACGACTCCAAGGGGCTCGCAGCACTGGCAGAGTATCGCCGAGTGCCCGGGCCGAGAGGTGACCCTGTGGCACCCTGTGGTTCAAGAGGAGTGAGGGAAGAAGGGGTGGAGGGAGGAAGCAGGAAGGAAGGGGGCGGAGGAGGGAACGGAGGGAAGAGGATAAGGAGGGAGGAAAAAGAGGAGGAAGAGAAGATTAAGAGGAGAAGTGAGGAAAGAAGAAATATCATAAGGAGGGAAGGGGAGGAAGTGGGATGAAGGGAGGAAAAAAGGGAAGGAGGAAGGAGAAAGGGGGAAGAGAAGGAAGAAGCGAAGGAGGGAGGGGGAAGAGAGGAGGATAAGGAAGGAGAGGGAGGGAAGAGGATAGGAGTATGGTATATGGAGAATAGGAGTGAAGGAGTAGAAAATATCGAGGGTTGAAGGGAGGAGGAGGGAGGCAAGTGCAATGCAAGGGAGGGAGTGAGCGAGCAATTTTGGAAGAGGGAGTAAGAGAGGTTGAGAATTAGGCAACGGGAGGGAGAGGGAGAAATTGGGGAAAAGGGTTAGGGTGAGCGAAGAAGGATAAGATTATCGGAGATGAGTGGATAAGATACGGCAGGAACTTATAATGTACGAGATGAAAAGGTTGGGTAAAAGAGGGAGCGAAATATTGTCAATAAACACATTTAACTTTTTTTTCTATAAGTCGGGTAATACTCTGTATTATTTTTTTATGTGTATAAATTAAGTCTATATGGTACGGTATATCCCTTAGGAATAAATTACTATATGTCCTTATTAACTCTGTGAAATAAAGACTATATTATATGATTTTTTTTGTCCAAATATATGTGTATGCTTGCAAATAAGGAACAGTATGTGTAATATGTAAATAATGTGTAAATATGTGCGATATATTTTAGAACAATAAGATATGTATTCTTCCACATGCATATCAAAGTAAATAAAACGATAAACTAACAAATATAAACTTTATTTGTAAAGTTGGCACCTCAACCAACTAAAAAAAAAAGTTTTTTTTTGTACGCATATTTTCCCTTTAATATTTTGTTGATCTTATTAGTCCATTGTTAATCAACTTCATCAATGTTTTTATATTACTTTGTGTACTAAGTAAAAAAACAACAACTTTATAATCAGATACAGTGAAAAGTGGTCATTAATCACATGATACAGAAATGAAAAATCATATAATCCTAATCAAGCTACTGATTATTTATCTTTCCACAGATTACCTTTTACACAATGGCAGCAGCTCTCCCAATGTTACCGAAATTTTACGCCCAAGAACAGACCCTCTAATTTTACCAATTAAATTTCATTCATTCAGATACAAAAGTTTTTTCCCCAATGTTTATCAACGTTTACGCCCGAATAACAGATTCTCTAATGTTGTGCTCATTTCTTTTTACAATGTCAGGCACTTTTTCGATGTCAGCTTTTACAGAACACCAACAGTCTCTTCTATTTAGGCAATTAACTTTTTTTATACAACAACAACAGCCTTTCCGATGTTTTCTCCTCGGAACAGTCCGATGAAAGCCTGAGGCATGTTCTCGAAGCCTTGGGTGACCGTCTCTTTGTACTTCATTTTGCCCTGTTCACGGGAAAAAAAAGATCAGTAATTATTCTGTAGATTGGTAAGATAAAAAGGGAATAATAAGTTTAAAAATCATTAATGAAACATGAAGGGAAAAGGGGTAGGGGACAATGTGGAGAGAAGAATATCTAGGATATAAAGACTTGGAAAGTATTCCATGGTTCAAAATATCTATGAATCTAGTATGGGTCTCCTATGTCGAAAATTATGGTGTAATGTGTGTGTGTGTAGAATTAGAATTTGAGAACGTGTGTTATGGAGAATCTTACTTAAGGATATTAATCACGCGGTTCTATTTTCACATTTGAAATTCATCATTACATATTTCAGGTCTCAGCCAGTATTATCCTTGATTTATATATGCTGATCCTATAAACACTGGAATGCACTTCTCTTTGTATTAGACCGTCTATAAGTGATGGCTGTATTACTTTTCATTTTCGATTCCGAATATGGCCATAAATATTTTCTTTCTGTCCGGTACCAAGCATATGAATATACTGATATTTATACCATTATATTAAGAAACTATCATACTCACATATACATCAGAACACCGTATTGTTTGATCAAACAGGAAACAGTCAGATTGAATGTTACATTTACAAAGAGATAAAGACATACTAAAATACTTACCTTTACTAAAATGTACCAATATCTTTTGTACATAAGTCGACTATCCTCTGGAAGATACTTACATATAAAATCAACAAGATATAAAACATACCAGTATACTTAGATATACTGAATCATCAAAGGCATGGGTGACCAACCATGGTCGATCACAAGCCTGTTTTAAGTCGATCACACTACTGTACCTGTTAATGATTCATCCTTCAGAAGTTGTCATGCAAATAGCTGCAATACTTGATACTTGCATTCTTGCATTTCTCTTTTTTCTGGGAATGTTATATTTATATTTATAGATATTGACGTCTGAGCAAAATACAATTATTTTTAAGTTTGAATCTTAAACTGGTAGATCGCATCAGGGTAACTGCAGAAAAAGTAGATCCTATCTCACCAAAGGTTGGTCACCCTGATCTAAGGTATGCACAGAAAAAATACTTACACGCCGATATACCGCGGCTGTTTAACCTCCTTATCAGTCGAAAAGGTATGACTGAGAAATACATACATAAGAGAAAAGAGAAAATACATAGCATATATATACGTGCTATGTATATAAGATATAATCGAAACCGGCCAAATACATCTCTTGTATTGAGAAGATATCCATTCTCATTCATATCTTTCCTACATTTGTCATCATGAATACGGTTCCTCCTTATCAGTCTTGGAGCAATGGAACTTACGTTCAGTCACCTGGAACGTCCAAAAAACATACCAACAGATATACCAGTAAGTAGATGTACTAACCTCCTGCACCCACTGCTTCAACTGCGTGAGTCCCTCCAGCCAGCGGTTTAGCCAGCGGTTCACCAGGAAACCTTCAATACGCAGTTGTTTGGTGATTATGAGAGAAGTGTCGTATGGACCTGTTGGAGGGAGTGGTTCATTGGTGAACGAACATTGGATAGAAAAATTGATGGGAACTTCAGTGTTGATTGTGATTACTGATGCCTGGGGTGAGTGTAATCTGATGGATTGAATAAGTTGAAAGTGATTTTTAAAAGGTAAGATAGTAAAATGTTCTAAATGTAAAACCAAAAAGGTTAGTGTTATGCCATTATTATAATATTTGTTTTGTATATTGTCATATATGCATGTTGTTACATCCTCATAAGTTATGATAAATTTTGCTATCCACACCATCACTGCCAGTTCATATAACCAATATCACTATGGTCCGTTTAATTTTCATAATTTGCTTTTAACACTAAAATTCGTGTAACCAATATTCTGATGCTATCACTACAGATGTTCATCACCTTTATCATAACCACAATCATGCTCATCATCCGAATATCGTTTCCATTTCATAACA